>NC_142806.1:15658501-15705736 GCF_049724085.1 Artemia sp. Qi Xiang Cuo
TTTTGGGTTTCATTTATTTTATCGATGCTGACTTGTGGTAGTTTCACGCTTGGTAAATTATTTAATTTATTTTTGCTCATTTTTGAATAAATGGAGTTCTTTACTTTTCTTTGAAAAATTATTTTGTGAAAAAAGTTTTTTTAATTAATTTCTGTTCGTTTTATATTGACATAGTCTTTTCAGGGAAAAATAAATAATTCTTTAAATCTTTTCGTTTTTTAAGACTTTATATGCTATTTGTATGCTGGAAAAAAATTTTCAGTAACATTTAACAACATACAAACTTTTAAAAATCTGGACACGACTAGTAGTGTTTGATTTAGTTTCATACCTCCTCTAGTTGACCTGAAAAAGAAAACTTGATACCATTCACAAAAAAATCTGTTTACTTTGTTTACATTGTACCCATGGGTACAATGCATTATTATTTTTTTCTTTTATTTGTTTAGACCAGGGCACTTCGCATCGAAGGAGTTGTCTTAGAAACTTCTAAAAGGGCTCATTCGATTGAAATTAGAAAGGGCTAATACCCTTTTTAATAGTCAAAAATGATTGGAGGGCAACTATTCGCCCTTACACGCCCACCCTCCCATTTGCCCATTATGTTTAAAAACTAAATATTCCCTTAAAATCAAATCAAAATGCACTGTGTTAATGCGAATTCCCAATAAGGCATCTCAGCAGTATCCCAAGAACGGCTGAGGGTATTTTGTTCATACTCTCGGGGCTACTTCTGCACTTAAAATTTTACCAAATCAAAATAGCGTAAGTGTATCCAAGCTATCAAAGAAAGTAAACAGATTTTTTTGTGAATGGTATCAAGTTTTCTGTTTCAGGTCAACTAAAGGAGATATGAAACTAAATTAAACACTACTAGTCGTGTCCAGATTTTTAAAAGTTTGTATGTTGTTAAATGTTACTGAAAATTTTTCTCCAGCATACAAATAGCATATAAAGTCTTAAAAAACGAAAAGATTTAAAGAATTATTTATTTTTCCCTGAAAAGACTATGTCAATATAAAACGAACAGAAATTAATTAAAAAAACTTTTTTCACAAAATAATTTTTTAAAAGAAAAGTAAAGAACTCCATTTATTCAAAAATGAGCAAAAATAAATTAAATAATCTACCAAGTGTAGAACTACCACAAATCAGCATTAATAAATAAATGAAACCCAAACCGACCAGAAAATATAAAAAATAACCGAGTCAAGCTCAAAACGAGCAGAAATTAACATGAGTAGGGCTAAAAACCCCTATGCCTACCCAAGGCCTGAATATAATTTGCACTTTGAAAAAAACACACAAATGAATGTGCATTGTCAGTTTAATATACATATACTGATGTTTAGTAATCAAAATGTTAATATTATTTGATTTATTAAAGTTATAAAAGTAAAAACATTTATATTTTTCGTAATATTTTTGTATCCGTGATCTTTCTTCTGGCAAAAAATACAAATTCCACATTTTGGCAGATAGGTAGGACCTTGAAACATCTAAAGTAGGGTTTTCTGTTACGCTGAATCTGAGGGTTTGATTTTCTCTAAGATTCTATCACTTTTAGGGGGTGTTTCCACCTTTTTTTGAAAATAAGGTATATATTTTCAGGCTCGTAACGTTTGATGGGTTAGACCAAATTTGATGAAATTTATATACTTGAAATCAGCATAAAAATTCGATTGTTTTGATGTATCTACTGGTATCAAAATTCTGTTTTTAGAGTTTCGGTTACTATTGAGCCGGGTTGCTCCTTGCTTACTGTTTGTTACCACGAACTGTTTGATTTGAGAAATCAGTTAGAATTTTGCCATTAATCATATTTGTGAATAGTAATTATTTATATTCTTATTTAAATTTGTATGAGGTGCCTACAGTTTTTTTCTTATGTATTTACTTTTAGATTTTAAATCGTTTAAAATATCAAATATATAAACTACCAAGTGCTTTACTATTTGATCATTCCTGGTAATGAACACTGAATAAGTATTAACCCATCAGTGAAGACCGTATCCAGGAGTGGGGGTAGGGGGTTTGAATTCACCCCCCCCCCTTCCAAAAAAATATCTGCCCAACTCGTAAAAACGTAACAAAAATACAAATAAACAAACTTTTAGTGTGTTTTTTAAAGTTTTTTTATACCCTCACCCCCCCCCCCCCTAAAAAAACAAAAACAAAAAAAAAACGAAAAAATAATAATAATTCCCTGAACAAAAATCCTGGATATGGCCTGTCGTCAGTAACCACCAAAGATCTAAACCAGAACTCGGAAATAAAACACACATAAAAAGAATTTATTTTTATTGTGATGCTAAATATGAGTAATTCATTGCAATATTTGTAACATTCTTTGTTCTCACATGGCTCTGAGTCAAAATTTTAAGGTAGCCAATTTAATAAAAGTTTTTTTTTTAAATTTGATAAAATTCTAATACAAAAACAAAATACAAAAGGGTTTGGCCTTTCTGGCTGCTGAATCTGTATCAATAGTTGCAAGTGCCGTGGCAGTCCCTGTGATTCAGCCAGGACAGGATCAAGCTAGTTTGTTGGGAGCGCATGGCGAAGTTTCTGTAGGCAATGCAATGCATGCTTCGCCAGCAGCCAAATCTATAAAGGCTCTGCAGGTTTTTCAGTAGAGAGTCTTTAGTTTTAGGAAAAACTGATCCTTTCAAGTTGTTGAAGTCTCGTAATGTGGGTCTCAGAAATATGTATATGAGGTGAACTTGAAATTCAATTTATTCCGACCAAAATTTTGAGATATTCATTTTTTCACCATAGCTGAGAGATCACATAATTGTGCCTCTGGAGATGACATGACCCCCACAACCTGGGATAACGGCTGTAATTTATGAATTTTGCCAGTGGTTTCGTATAGTATTTTTTATTTGTAAGTAAACATAGATTTTCAGGGGAGGGGGAATTTTCCGTTGGTGGATTTTCCACAGGTAGAATTTTCCATGGACAGGGAAGTTTCCGGGGATGAACTTTTTACAACTTTTACATGAAAGGTGAAATTTTACACAGGAAAATTTATCAGAACTCCTATACGAAATGTGTCCTACTTTCTCTTTGCCGATTAAATTTTTCATGTAGAGATATTCCGGGGAAACTGTCATGACCCTCACAGTACCTGGGGAAAGGGCTATAAGCTATGAATTTTGCCTATTGCTTATATATTAATTAAAAAAAAAACTTTCCGAAAAAGAACTTTTTCAAAGAAAAGCAAAACCCATTTTAAACTTAAGATCAGCATATACAAATACCTGTTAAACTTCAATCTCAAAACGACCAGAAATTACTATTAAAGAATAAATGAAACCCAAAATAAATAGAAATTAAATAAACAATCATACCAAAAAAACATAGAACAAGTAATAATATAAATGAATAAATAAATCTTAGACCGAGTAGTTCTTAAATTAAATATGCAAATTAAGCTCAAAACGAAAAAAAAATTTGTTATTCGAGTATAAATGAAACCACAACGAACAGAAATTAAATAAACAATCAATGCAAACAAACATACAACAGGTACTAATATAAA
Source organism: Artemia sp. Qi Xiang Cuo (assembly GCF_049724085.1). Lineage (NCBI taxonomy): Eukaryota > Metazoa > Arthropoda > Branchiopoda > Anostraca > Artemiidae > Artemia > Artemia sp. Qi Xiang Cuo. Next base: position 15,662,046 of record NC_142806.1, read on the forward strand.
TGAATAAATAAATCTTAAAACGAGTAAAACTTAAATTGATTATGCAAATCAAGCTTGAAACGAACAAAAATCACCACAAACAAGAGTTTGGGTATCGCCTCCTTCTCTCACTGTAAAAGTCTAAAGCCTACTGTGTAATTGGTGCTTCACTGAAATGAATTGTATTACAAGTATTTTCTTTTGTTCTTGATATTGAAATTAAACATCAAAATCACAGTAAAATTTTGAACTGATGAGTTTTCAGCAATATACATCAAATATTCAGTTTAATTTATTAGTTCTTTCTAAAATTGTTCGAGACGAATATAGTTTCACTACAAACCAGAGTTGGGATACTGCCCCCTTCCTTAACTGTAAAAACTTAGTCTACTGCGTCATTGGCGCTTCACTGAAAACGAATCATATTATAAATATTTTCTTTTCCAGTTCTTACAGCATTGAAAATGAAAATAAAATTACAGTGAAATAAAATCTTTAACTGATGGATTTTTCACCAATTAATATCAATAGATATCAAACATTCAATTTGATTTTGTTTATACTTTCCAAGACTGTTCAAGACACAGATAGTTTTCAGAAAAACGCCAATGACGCAGTAGGTTTTAGATTTTTACAGTGAGGGAAGGAGGCAATACCCAAACTCTTGTGTGTTGTGATTTTTGTTCGTTTCAAGCTTGATTTGCATATTCAATTTAAGTTTCACTCGTTTTAAGATCTATTTATTTATTTAAATTAGTATCTATTTTATGTTTGTTTGCATTGATTGTTTATTCAATTTCTGTTCGTTTTGGCTTTCATTTATTCTTTAATAGTAATTCCTGGTCGTTTTGAGTTTGAATTTTAACAGGAGTTTGTATCTGCTGGTCTCAAGTTTAAAATGGCCTATACTTTTCTTTGAAAAACTTCTTTTTCAGAAAGTTTTTTTTAATTAATTTTTGTTTATTTTTGATTGCAAAAAGGTTCAAGTGTTTAAAAATTCCTTATTTCTACATCAAACTTTTTTTTAAAATCAAATGCAAAGTATCAAAACTAGTATAAAAGTAACAATATCCAAGTAAAAAAAGATGGGTTTATGTCAACCTTGAAGTTTATGTAATCTGATGTTGGAACTATTTAAAAAAAAATGACTATCTCAAAATTTTACTGGATGGGTTCGGGGAAAAAGGCTGTGGGGTTGGGGCAGTTGCCCTCAGATATCTTTTGACTCTTAAAAAAGTGAACTAGAACTATCAACTTCCAATCAAATGAGCCCTGTCTGAAGTTTATACGAGCTGACCTTTCGTAAGAACCATACATGCCCTCAGGGTATAACTTAGAACACCTGCCCCAAGGCCCTGGGGGATTGTATCGACACTGGAATTTTACTTATCCAACCTTTGAACTATTTTTAACAAAATGGCTATCTCAAAATTTTCATCGGATGAGTTTGAAAAAAAGAGCTGTGGGAGGGGGCTAGTTGCTCTTGGATCTCCGTTGACTCTTAAAAAGTGAACTTGAACTTTCAATTTCAAATCAAATGAGCCCTCTCTAAAGTTTATACGAGCATTCTTTTCATAAGAACCATATATGCACCCAGGGCATAACTTACAAAGCCTTGCCCCGGGCCCTGGGGGGTTGTGTCGACACCTGATTTCTTGTTACCTGATTTTTGAACTATTTTTTAACAAAGTGGCTATCTCAAAGCTTTTATCGAATGCATTTGGGGGAACAGGGACGTGGAGAGGGGGGGGCTAGTTGCCCTTCAATCTCTTTGACTCTCAAAAACTGAACTAGAGACTTCAATCTTCACTCAAATAAGCCCTCTCTGAAGTTTTTACGAGCATGCCTTCCATAAGAACCATATATTCCCCCAGGGCATAACTTACAACGCCTGCCCTCGAGCCTTGGGGAATAAATATAAATGTTTTTACTTTCATAACTTTAATAAATCAAATAATATTAACATTTAGATTACTAAATATCAGTATATGTATATTAAACTGACAATGCACATTAATTTGTATTTTTTTTTCAGTGCAGTGCAAATTTTGTTCTGGCCTTGGGAAGGCATAGGGGTTTTGATCCCTACTCATTTTAATTTCTGCTCGTTTTGAGTTTGACTCGGTTATTTATTGTAATTTCTGTTCGTTTTGGGTTTCATTTATTTATTTATGCTGATTTGTGGTAGTTTCACGCTTGGTAGATTATTTTATTTTATTTTTGTTCATTTTTGGTTTAATGGAGTTCTTTACTTTTTTTTGAAAAGCTTATTTTGTGGGAAAAGTTTTTTTAATTAATTTCTGTTCGTTTTATATTGAGATAGTCTTTTCAGGGAGAAACAAAATAATACTTTAAATATTATTTTTTTTAAGACTTTATAGTTTGGCCTGCTATTTGTATGCTGTTGAAAAATTTTCAGCAATTTTTAACAACGTACACCCTTTTAAAATCTGGACATAAAAAGTAGTGTATTAATTTAGTTTCATACCTCCTCTAGTTAACCAGAAATAGAAAACTTGGTACTATTCACAAAAAAAATCTGTTTACTGACTTTAATAGCTTGGATACACTTACACTATTTTGATTTGGTTAAATTTTAAGAGCAGAAGCAGCCCCGAAAGTTTGAACATAATAGGCTACCCTCAGTCGTTCATGGGATACTACTGAGATGCCTTATTGGGAATTAGCATTAACACGGTGCATTTTGATTTAATCTTAAGGCAACATTTAGTTTTTAAACATAATGGGCAAAGTGGGGTTGGCATGGGAGGGGGATTAGTTGCCCTCTAATCACTTTCGACTATTAAAAGGGCACAAGCCACTCCAATTTCCAATTGAATCAGCGCTTTTCGAAGTTTCTACGACAACTTCTTCGATACGAAGTGCCCTGGTCTGAAAAAAAAAACAAAAAACATTGTACCCCACATCGATCTTTACTATAAAAACGTCAAGCCTTCCAATCTTTTTCGACTATTAAAAGGGCGCTAGACCTTTCAATTTCCAATGGAATAAGCCCTTTTTGAGTTTATACGACAACGCTTTCTATAAATACCTTATATGCCCCCAGGGCAAAAATTTCAGTCGTTCTAGGGATACTACTGAGATGCCTCATTGGGAATTAGCATTAACACAGTGCATTTTGATTTAATCTTAAGGCAACATTAGTTTTTAAACATAATGGGCAAAGGGGGGTTGGCGTGGGATCTTTACTATAAAAACGTCGAGCCATCAAATCACTTTCGACAAGTAAAAGGGCACTAGACCTCACTTTCGACTATTAAAAAGGGCACAAGCCACTCCAATTTCCAATTGAATCAGCGCTTTTCGAAGTTTCTACGACGACGCTTTCTGTAAACACCTTATATGCCCTCAGGGCAAAAATTACAACCCTTGCCCTGAGTGCTGTGAGGGGGTTTTAATCCTCAAAGACGTAATTTCCAGAACTTTCAAGTACGTTAAAAAAAATGGTTATCTCAAAATTTGGATTGAATGTGTTTGGGGAAATGGTAGGCTTAGTCACTTAGTCACTTCCGACTATTAAAAGGACACTAGCCCTTTCAATTTCCAATCGAATCAGCCCTTTTTGAAGTTTCTACGTCAACACTTTCTATAAAAACCATATATACCCCAGGGTATAACTTACAACCCTTGTCCTGAGGGCTGTGAGGGAGTTTTTATCCTCAAAGACATAGTTTCAGGAACCTTTCCACTACCTTGAACAAAATGGCTATCTCAAAATTTTTAATGAATGTGTTTTGGGAAATGGAGGGCGTAAGAGGGGGTTACTTGCCCTCCAATTGCTTTCGACTATAAAAAAGGTCACTAACCATTTCAATTTCCAATCGAATGATTCGTTTTTGAAGTTTCTGCTGCAACGCATTCTGTAAAAAAAACCTTGTATGCCCCCAGGGCATAACTTACAACCCTTGCCCTAAGGGCTGTGGGGGGAGTGTCATCCTCAAAAACATAATTTCCGGACTTTTTGACTATGACGAACAAAATAGCAGTCTCAAAATTTTGATTGGACGTGTTTGGGGAAATGGAGGGTGTGAGAGGGGTGTTAGTTATCTTCCAATCACTTTCAACTATTAAAAAGAGCACAGCCCCTTCTAATTTCCAATCAAATGAGCCGTTTTTGAAGTTTCTATAACATCACTCTATAAAAACCTTATAAGCCCCAAGGGTATAACCTACAAACCTGGCCCCGAGGGCGCTGGGGGGTGGGTTATCATTCTCAAAGACATAATTTCTAAAACTTTTAGCTAAGTTGAACAAAATGGCTATTTAAAAATTTTGATTGGATGTGTTTGGGGAAAGGGTGGGCGTGAGAGGGGGGTTAGTTGCCCTCAAATCACTTTTGACTATTAAAAAGGGCACTAACCCTTTGAATTTCCAATCAAATGAGCCTTTTTTCAAGATTTCAATAAAAACCTTATAATGCCCCAGGGCAAAACATATAACTCTTGCCCTGAAGACTGTGGGGGGACTGTCCTGCTCAAAGGACTAATTTCCAAAACTTTCAAATACGTGGGCCAAAATGGCTATCTCAAAACTTTAATTGGATGTGTTTGGGGAAATGGTGGGCGTGGAAGGGGTGTTAGTTGCCTTTCAACCACTTTCGACCATTAAAAAGGGCACTATCCATTTCACTTCCCAATCGAATAAGCCTTTTTTGAAGTTTCTACGACAATGCTTTCTATAAAAGCCTTATATTTGAGGGCTGTGGGGGGGGGGGGGGGTTGTCATCCTCAAAGACCTAATTTCCAGAACTTTCAACTACGTTGAACATAATGGCTTTCTTGAAATTTTGATTGGATGTGTGTGGGGGAACAGGGCGTGAAAGGGGGGTTCTTTGCCCTCCAATCACTTTCGACTATTAAAAAGGGCACTAGCCCTTTGAATTTCCAATCGAATAAGCCTTTTTTTGAAGTTTCTATGACAACACTTTCTATAAAAACCTTATATACCTCCAGGGCATGACTTAAAATTCTTGCCCTGAGGGCTGTGGGGGAGTATCCTCCTCAAAAACATAATTTCTATCTGGAAATAAACTGCGCTGAACAAAATGGATGTCTCAAAACTTTGATTGGATGTGTTTGGGGAAATTGTGGGCGTGGAAGAGGTAGTAGTTGCCTTCCAATCACTTTCGACTATTAAACAGGGCACAAGCCTCTCCAATTTCCAATCGAATGAGCTCTTTTCTAAGTTTTTAAGACAACTCCTTCGATAGGAAGTGCCCTGGTCTAAAGGAAAAAAATACATCGTGCCAATATAGCTCTTTACATAGGCAGCGCGATTGCGCTGCTTATGATAAAAAGGCCACAAGCCACTCCAATTTACAATCGAATGTGCCTCTTTCAAAGTTTCTACAACTCCTTCCATACAAAGTGCCCTGGTCCAAAGGAAAAAAAATATAATAATACATAGTGCCAACATCGTTATTTACTTAGGCAGCGCAATTGCGCTGCCTATGATAGTTTTTTTTTTCAAGGAGAAAGACTGAGCCTCTTCTAAAGTTAAACAACATCTCTTTCGTAAATACCTTAAATACCCCCTGGGCATAGCTTACAACCTTTGCCTTTAATTTTTGGGGATTGTTTCAACCCCAAAGGCCTTGTTACATGATATTTAGACCGTTTTGAATAGAATAGCTATCTCAAAATTTCTATTAGATGCATTTTGGGACATTACGACGTGTGTGTGTGTATGGAGGGGGGGGGGGGCAGCTGCCCTCCTATTACTTTTACTCTTAAAAAAACACTAGAGCGTCTGATCACCAATCCAATGAGCCCCCTCCGAAGTTCATATGGCTATGCTTTCTACAAAAAAAATATCATTATATGTCCCCAGGACATAATTTACAACCTTTACCCTAAGGGCTAGGGGTTTTGTTATCCTCAAAGACATAATTTCCAGACCGTTCTGATACACTGAACCAAATGACTTCTCAAAATTTTGATTGGAAGTGTTTAGGGAAATTATTGGCGTGGGGAGGGGGGCATTTACCCTTTGATCACATAAAAAAGGCATTAGTCTTCTCAATTTCCAATCAAATGAACCCTTTTTGAAGCTTCTACCACAAAAATTTCTATAAGAACCTTATATGCCGGAAGGGCGTAGCTTACGACCCTTGAGTAGGGATGACAGTGCCAGCACAGGAGGGCGCCTCTGCTGCCCTCTATAATTGAGTCTAACGGTACAAGATCCCGTGTCTTTTTCAAGGTCAATCAGGGAACTTGGAAATACTGCGGGGAAAAAGCACATGGGCACTGAATACTAACGGGACAAAGTTATTGATCCACAAACGGGACAGGATCACGTGTCTCTTTTTAGGCTAATCATAGGAGTCGGAAACACTAACGGGACAGGATCATTGACACCTATTTCTAGGACAATGGACTTACATAAGATTTCTCTTACATCACAATTCAGCCTTGAGATTTTGCTTATAATGAACATGCATTAAGGTTAAAGTAACATACCGTCTCAAGTCATTATGGAGAAAACATCAAATATTGTGGTCTTGGAAGTTTTAGCTGCACAGATTTATAATGTTAGTTCTGTTTAGTAAATTTTCGTAGTCCCCCCCCCAAAAAAAAAATCTTCACTACGCAATGTTTATAGTAGTTAGAAAGCGTAAATACGATCTTTTTACTGTGTAAAAACCCAACCGTTGACGATTAATTGTTTCATTCGAAATGATTCCCTTTCGCTAAATATGTGCAATTTTTATGTTTTTTATATTCTAGCTAAAAGGGTCCATTAACATCCGTCGACTCTTTGCCTTAAGTATATCGCTCTCCTATGACGCTAGGCCGCTAAAACTTCAGGGTGGCTTAATCAGCTCAGTAAACCGGTTAAAACTTTAAATATCACGCCCCCTCAATTGCATATCCGGCCTGCTAAATCTTATAAATTTGCGCTTAAGCATTACAGTGGTTTCACAAAAAAGATACTTTTTTATTCCCGTCATATCTTTCTACAGTAAATCTTATGAATTGCAAGAGGGGTCAGGTGTTGCATATGATAAATATTTCCATATACTAAATTTTATTGCTTCTATTTTGAGTACTCAGTGTTTATATGGGGGGGGGGAGGGGGTTAAGAAAAAGATACATACCTGCCATGAGAAGGTTTATTGAAGCACGGGTCCATTTAAATGATCTAAATTGATAGATCTTTTCACCCTAGAGAAATAATGATAGTTTTAAGCTTTAAAATATAGCTCATTTTGCTTTAAATGCGTTGAGTCTCTAGACATGTATTTAATTTTTTTCTAAATGGTAAAAATAGGAACAGTTATTTCTAATACATGATTACTTTTTGACGGGTTTATTTCCTGCATTGAGTGTATTTAATTTTTTTTCTAAATGGTAAAAATAGGAGCATTTCTACCATAGAGATACTGACTGTCACGGTGTATTTCTCGCAAATTTTACTTTTTGCTTTGCTGAAATGGGAGGAGGGGCTTCTTTGGGCAATGGCAGATGCTTTCTAGATAAATTATGCATTCCAATAAATTCAGTTTTTCCTCTGCAGAAGGGGGTACTAATTTATCTTCTGTAAAAGGGAGTCATCATTTTATACTAAATTTTCTCTTCTTTTAAGGACAGTTTTGAACAATGCCCTCCTCCATCAAAGAAGGCTAGAACCACTGATAAAACCCCTGTGATGGCGTCAGTCATACAGTATGGTCGCTGGCCAAGACCTTCAGCTCAGCGTACTACGGATATACATGGCTATGACATCTCTGATCCGTCCACCCCACATATACAAGCGTTGCCGGGCCCTTCACGACCAGCGCCCTCTATACAAGGCGAGAATGAGCCTCCTTCAGCCCTCAACATGCAAGCTGAAAATCTAGATGTAAGTTTTTATATTTTATTTCTCGCTGATGACTTTTCCCCCAAGTCAATTTGAAGGACAGAATTGTACCGTTAGACATAATTCCAGAGTCTAATTTGCATAATAAAGGCTTCGATAAGAGATAGGAGACTTAACGGAACCATTTTATCATTTGCTCCGGAAAATCTTGAAAATTACAGATTACACATTGAAAATAGGCTATTTTGAGGAGATGATCGGAATGAGTTAGACCCCGTTTTTTTCCCAAAGCAGATCAAGAGTATTAATATGAAATTTTTGGGGGTTGTTTGAACAAAATCAAAGCCTAATATGTCTTGTTTAGATTGTAAATATGTTATATCACTATTAGGTTGGAAATTGGAACTTTCAGGATATATAGAGCGGTGAACAGTGAATTAACGAAACGGTACTATGTGCACACAGATAGTGTTACTGCTAAGCGTGTTTTTTAAGCACATGTTTTAAATGAAGTGAAAATATTAATCCAATTTTCAAAATAGGGTGTTAAAGACACTTTGAAAATAGGCTTTTTTCTTTATAGATTGTATTGGTGCCATATGCGCTGCCCCCCTCACCAACTGAAGAAACAAGTCACAAAATGATCCAAATTGATCCACCAATGGAGTTTCGTGACAATCAGAACGTTGAAATACCAGCTATCGACGATCAAGATCTATCACAATATGGTAAATTCTTACGTTATGGCGATGGGAGTGTTAACTTAGACGAAATACCTTGTGATATTGACAATTTATTGAGTAATTATTTCACGGTAGATAATAGCACAGTTGAGCCAGGCAATGTAGCTAGTTCAGAGGGCATCTTACCATGGCTAAGCCCGAATACATTACAAATTTTAGATAATTTTACCAGAGACTTAATGAGAATCCTTCCCCCACTGATTTAATGAATATAGTTAAATGAGAATCCCCCACTGATTTAAAGAATATAGTTCCTATTCAATCAAATTTAATTGAAAATGAAATGACTTGGGCTGATTCTCACAGCCCTATTGTTGAACAAAGTGGTGGAGGGGGTTTAGCTAATATACAAGAGGGGGAGGGTAATGTTATACAAGAGGAGGGGGGTAATGTTATACAAGAGGAGGGGGGTAATGATATACAATTCACGACACTACCAGAATTTCAACAAACAAATTCAATATTGAATACAATAGTCGTTTATACTGCAACTTTTGGGGATCCGTTATATTCACTTATTGGGGAGGGGAGAAATTTTATAACCGAATCTATAAATAAAGTTCATGAATATGCAGAAAAAAACCGTGAACTTTTAGAAAACCAGATTTAGTTGTCGGGGGATAGGGACTCTATTAAAGCCTCAATTGTTTTAAAAACATTTTATCTGAATGAAGGACAAATCGAGGTGTACGATCATTATGTACACACCGAGATGTTGGTGTTTTTATGCATTTTGGTGTTTTTAAAAACTGTTTTTATGAGACAGTTTTTATGCATTGGATCGACACAATTATCACGCATCTCGAGAATTATAATGAGAACGGGAGCGGGTCTGTGGTTTTATTTATTGAAAATTTAAGTGTTAATATAAGTAAATCTTAAAAAAATTATTTTAAGAGGGGGGCACAGGGATACGGGTACAGTTTTAAAATATAATCCTGATTTAGAAGGAAGCAAGGGCTTTCAACGAATCTGTTTCGAAACAGGTCAAAAAAGTTTCATGTACGCTTTCCTAATATAGGCTTTCGAACCTCGGAAAGATACTTGGTGCACATGGGAAAGAGGGGTCTGGTTTTCCCACAGTAGATTTCTCTTGTTTAGGTAACACTCAGGTCAATAAATATTTTTGAACGGGCCAATGCTCAGTTAAATATTGGCGTTACTGTGCTAAAATATGAAACAGAATTTCAAAAGGGTATTCGTTCTAATAAAAAGGGGATGATATTCCCAGTAAAGGGCCCGTCAATTGAATCGGTGAAACACTGGGTTTGGTTATTATACACACTGCCTAGTGAACCCAATGCAATTGGCCATTTCAATCCTATTACTGATATCAGTAGAGTTCTGGGAGGGGGTAAGGATCTAGGGGTACGTTTTTACAGTCCAACAGGCCTCTCGCAATTTCGTAATGATTTAAAGCTACAAAATCACATGAAGCATTGCAGGCGTCACGGCTATCAATTGGTGTAAACAGTTTCGGGTGACAGGGCCCTCTCGAGATTTAAAAATTTCCAGAATGCGCTCCTGCAAAGCAATAAAATAAGTTTGGATTGTGAAGCTAAGCTAGTGAATGTGAACGACCCACGATTTCCAAATCGTCTCAAAGAAAATCAAGCCATAGCGGTTTCATGTGCCCATGCACAAAGAGACAACTCTTAGCGCTATGTAATTGTTAGAACTAATCGAAACATCGAATGAGAATGAGTTCATGGTCAAAGCATTGCATAAATCAATTGTCACTGCAAATGGAGCACTAAATCAATCTAAAACCTATTGGGAAATCATTCCGGAAGGCAGTGTTCTACTAGATCTCGCACCATGAACACCAGTCAAATAATCTAAGTATTCAATAAGGACCCCTACATGTCCAAATACAGATCCTTTTGTCTGTCCTCGGAGTTTCTTGGAAAAATTCAAAGTGCCAACAATACCCTAATCATTGTTAATAGCAGTCCGTCGACTGTGAATACTGGCCATTGGTTGCGCATCTTTTAAACAATAAAGAAGATTAAGTTTATTGATCCTCTCGGTCCACCCGATACATTCTACACTCCACACATCAGCAACTGTATTGTGAGCAGTGGGAAAACTATTATTCAAAATCGGAGGAGAGTGCAAGATCTGACGACTAAAAGCTGTGGTTTCCATGCGCTATTATATTTAGTGTTCAGATGTCGCGGCTATACTTACAAGCAGTTTCTCAACATTTATGTAGACAATCCACGTCTGAACGACTTTATGGTGGAAATATCCTCTCAAACCTGTATAATATTGATTTTAGTGCCCTACGAGTAAAGTGCTTAAAAAAAGTATGTGAATTTGTTTATTAATAAGGAAATGTATATATACAACAATGTCTTTATTCTTCACATTAGATTTCTTTTTCGGTGTATAGGCGACTGTCGTGAACCACTAATGCTGGTAGATCATTTGAATTCACTATTTATTGATCTTGATTGGCTGCAAAGTCAGGGTCACATTTTCTACAGTATAGTGTAACTTCACTCTTGTCGTATCTCTTTGTATAGTCAATGATACTATTTCCATCCATATTGTGAAATTCACGTTTTTCAATCTGTCTATTTGAAGCAATATCACATACAGTGTTTTCAAATGGTGAATCACATTCGGTAACTGATAAATAAAAATCACTAGGTTAATAGTCATAACAGGCAGTGTCGTCACAACGATGACATATAAACCAAATAGTCTTGTTACCCCAACATTTGAATCGTAGACCAGATTCTTTCTCCCAGAATAATTTAAAACCACGACGATACCAATCTCGTAGAAATAAACTAAAATTATGTTTGGGATTCTTCCCAATCATTCCTGGGTAAGTATTCTCCCACTGATCACATTTGTAATAGTGGCAATTGGAGTAAAGATGTCCTCTAGGGTGAGAGTCACAAATCTCTTCAAGACATGAGTTACGGCCTTTAATTTGTACTGCATATCCTCTATGTAATTTACAAGGATTGCATAATTTGCACTTTTCATTGCACTCATCAATAATTGTACAATTCTCACATGATGATCAACTGCCAAGAGTGTATTTACATAGTGGACATTTATAGAACATTTTTTGGTTTCCGTTGTCAACTCTCTCACAGCTAAAAAGAAACTGATCCAAGTTCTATAAATTCAGAGGGGAATGGGAGAGGAGTAACTCTGTGACGTTACCTCTTTCGAAGGGGGAGCCATCTATATTGAATCTATGGCAATGTTTTCAAAAGTATATCCACGATATTATTCTGCATTGTTTCCATTAAAATATCAATAAAATGAGTAAATTCATTTGATTCACGTCGTAAAAAAACCATACAATAGTCCAATGGGGGAGAGTCAGTTTCTGTTATATTGTGAATTTACTCCTGTGAGAATATTTTCTGTTGAATGAGTAGTTTGAGACTGTCATCATCCAGAATCAAATGTTTTTCCATAATCACAAGATTCGATCTAATTCTCTCTGTCTCAAATTTATTCATCTTTCAATCCTATCTCTCTCACTAATGACTCTAGACTAACCACAATTCGTTCTACTTCAAGAATATTCGATAACCTAACAAAGAAAAGGGTGACATTTTCGATTTCGAAACAATTTTATTGTATAATTACAACAATAATATATATTACACATGTACAATTAGCGATATAACTTATTATCCTCGATATGCTTCACTATTGCATTTAAATCACTTTGAAGTCTATTCACATGTGCTATATCAACTTTTGCAGCGAAGCATAATTGATTCTTCATTTTAAATTTGCTCAAAGATAACACATATCTTGCATATACTTCATCCCATTCAGGACAAAGCCGTGATCCTCTCGTGATTTCTACCGCAATGTTTGGTGCTCTTGTATCATTGCTACCTACTCCACTATCAACTTCTAATAGTGTAAACATTTCCACTCATTATTACAAATATATCTTAATGAATAGAGTCAAACTGTTCTCACTCCTTGAATTCTATTTTCACACTAATAACAACTATAGCAAAAATCCTTCCTTATATTCACTGCGATGTTGTCCCGTTAGTGGATGAATAACATTGTCCCGTTAGTATTCAGTGCGCATGCGCATTTTCCCCGCAGTATTTTCAAGGTCCCTGATTGACCTTGAAAGAGACATGTGATCTTGTACCGTTAGACTCGATTATAGATGGTAGCAAAGGAGCCCCCCCCCCCCATGTGTTGGCACTGTCATCCCTACTCCCTTGTCCTGAGCGCTATGGGGGGGGGGTTGATTGTCATCCTCAAAGACATAATTTCCAGACCTTTCAACTACGTTGAACAAAATGGCCATATCAAAATGTTGATCGTAAATGTTTGTAGAAATGATGGGCGTGGGGGAAGGATTCTCTCTCCAAATACTTTTGATTATTAAAAAGGGCAATATCCCTTTCCATTTCCAACGCAATGAGCCCTTTTTGAAATTTTCACGAAAACGCTTTCTTTAAAAACATTATATGCCCCCAGGGCATAACTTACAACCTTAGCACTGAGGCTGTGGGGGGGGTGTCATCCTCATAGACCTAATTTCCAGAACTTTCAACTACGTTCAACAAAACGGCTATCTAAAAATTTTGATTGGATGTGTCTGGGAAAATGGTGGGCGTGAGAGGGTGGTTAGTTACACACCAATAACTTTCGACTGTTAAAAAGGGCACTAGCCTTCTCAATTTCCAACTGAATGAGCCCTTTTGAAGGTTCTACGATAACGCTATCTATACAAACCTGATATGCCCCCCAGGACATAACTTACAACCCTTGACCTGAGGGCTTTGGGGGGTGGGGGTGCGGGGTTGTCATCCTCGAAAACCTAATTTCCAGAACTTTCCACAACGTTGATTAAAATGGCAATCTCAAAATTTTGATTGGATTTACTTGGGGAAAAGATGGGCGTCAGACGGGGTTAGTTGCCCTCCTATCGCTTTTGACTATTAAAAAGGGCACTAGCCCTTTGAATTTCCAATCGAACGAGCCTTTTTTGAAGTTTCTATGACGAAGCTTTCCATAAAAACCTTATATACCCCTAGGGCATAACTTACAACCCTTGCCTTGAGGGTTGTAGGGGGATTGTCCTCCTCAAAAACATAATTTCCATCTGGAAATTAACTATGTTGAAGAAAATGGCTATATCAAAATTTTGATTGGATATGTTTGAGGAAATAGGGGTTTGGAAAGGGTGTTAGTTGCCTTCCAATCACTTTCGACTATTAAAAAGGGCACTAGCCATTCCAATTTCCAATCGAATGAGCCCTTTTCGAACTTTCTACTCCTTCTACATCTCCTTCGATACGAAGTACCCTGGTCTAAAGGGAAAAAATTATAAATAAATAATACATTGTGCCAACATCGTTCTTTACTTAGGCAGCGCTATTTTGCTCTGCCTGATTTGTCTTTGGAAGTAAACATGACATTTTTTAGGGAGGGGGAATTTTCCGAGGGGAGATTTTCCACAAGGAGAATTTTCTATGAGCAGGAAAGTTTCCGGAGATGAACTTGCAAGGGAGAATATTAAACGGGAGAATTTAGTAGAAATCCTATACAAAATTTATCTTACTTTCTCTTTGCCGATTCAATTTTACATCTGGGGGTGTTCCGGGGAAATTGCCAGGGGGGATTTTCAGAGAGGTTAAAATTGTCTTGGGGATTGTTTTCTTGGGAGGGAGGGATTTCCAACAGCAAAATTTTCCATGGGGAAGTTTTTTGTGGGAAAAATTCTACGTGGAAGAATTTTTCGTGGAATTCTACAGTATATACCAAGGTACTACTTTGCGGCCTTTACGTTCCTTCCGGTTTTTCTGTTAGGTAAACAGGTCATCACACTCTTTCAAGGAATATACATGTTTTTTTTTTTATTATGACATTGAATTTTTTTGTATCATTTTATTAGAGATAGTTTGGCTTTTTTTAAAATATAATAAACTTATTATTATTTTTTCTAAAAAAAACTTTTCATATTAAATTTTACTTAATTTAAAAAAAAAAACTCGATATAATTTAACGACTGGGCAATCACCGTATAATTACGAATTAATAAATTTTTTATATTACACAATATATTTTTAAATTTTGAAAAAATTGGATTTTTATATTTTCAATTTGATTACACTTTTCATTATTTTATTTCGCTCCAAAAAAATAAAGAAAAAACGTTTTACTAGTAAATTCAAATTTCAGAGGGACAGCCCCCCTCCCCTCCAACAATACAAAATCTTAAGAATATGACGACTGTATTCGATAGAAATGTCAAAGCACGCTTTTTTCTATTATGTAAATAAAATCTATCCATCAAAGGTATGTTTACAATTTTTAATTGTTTTTAAAAACAGTTCATTATAATTAATAAATAAGTCCGTGTAATCACACGATGTCTTTTTCTGCTGTGAATGACACGCGTGCGTGTAACACCGCGTGTGATAGTTTTGGGGGGGGGGGAGATAAATGTCACATGCTCGGGCTCGACCCGGGGTTTTTGGCTCAGTCCTCGGGCCCGGCGGAGGACGGGGGGACCCCATTAGTGTGGGAGGGGGGCCGAGAGACACTCCATTTTTTTTTTTGGGTTAATTAAAAATGAAATTATAACTGTTAATTTAAGGTCGAATGGAGCTCTAGAGAGGAGATTTTATATTCTATATTAGGGTTCTCTGATGATGTGATTTTAATTAAAGTTATTCTAGCTTTAGAGTATGTTGTCCCCCTTTTTTCGAAAACAAATCAAATTGTTATCCAGCGCTTAGCTTTTGACCGATAGCTCTAACATTGATTAAAAGTTGATTATTTAAATAAAAATTTTGATAACTATCATAAAACTTTTTTTTGTGTTTGAAAAAAAAAAAAAAGTTGTGATAAAATTTAAATAATAAGATGAAAGATATATTCTATGAGGAGGGGGAAATTCCCTCTGTTTTTTTTTTGGTTACTTAAAAATTACATTAAAAATTTTAATTTCCGTTCGAATGGGACTCCAGATAGGAGCTTTTAACTTCTATCGTAGGGTTCTATGATGATGTGATTTTAATTAAATCTATACGAGTTTTAGAGGATGTTTCCCCCCTTTTTTCGAAAACAAGTCAAATTTTTCTCAGGCGCGTAACTTTTGACTGCTATAGCTAAACTTGATGAAACTGATATATTTGAAATCATAAGAATTCGCTCTTTACACTAAAGTTTACGCTTTTTTTCAATTATGTAAATAAAATCTATCCATCATAGGTATGTTTACAAGTTTTAATTGTTTTGAAAAAAAGTTCTTTATCATTCAGAAATAAATCTTTTTCATAACATGATGTATTTTTCTGCTTTGAATGAAAGGCTGGCGTGTTACAAAGAGTGGGAGAGTTTTGGGGGGGGGAGGGTTAAATTTAACCGGCTGTTGCTATAACCAGGGGTTGTCTAATACAGGTGTCACGGCGAGTGACTTTGGGAAAAAATTAGTGTGGGAGGGGGGGGGGCCTAGATGCCCTCCATTTTTTTTTTTTTTGGGTTAATTAAAAAGGAAATTAGAAATTTTAATTTACGTTCGAATGGGGCTCCAGATAGGAGCTTTTAAATTATATAGTAGGGTTCTCTGATGATGTGATTTTCATTAAAGTTCTATGAGTTTTAGAGGGTGTTTTCCCCCTTTTTCGAAAACAAAGCAAATTTGTCTCAGTCGCGTAATTTTTGACCGTTAGATATACCAATTTGTAAAATTAAAAAAAGTAAACAAACATTTGTCTAAAATTAAGAAAAATTTTTTATGTGTTTGAAAAAAAAAAAAAAGTTGGTTTCAAATTTAAACAATTATCTTAATGTTAGATGCAATGAGGAGGGGGAACGTCCCCCTTACTTTATGTATTTATGAATTGACTGGGTAAGTGCTCTAATGAACAAATGGTATAAAAAAAAAACTTTTTTTTTTTATTTTCTGTCTTTTCGTTTTTTTATGTTATTTTTATTTTTTTTTAAACCAATTTTGAATGTTATTTTAAGACATTGATATATTTAAAAATTATCTAATCTAGTACGTTCGTGTTAGTATGTCAAAAAACACAAAAGTTGAAGATTTTTTGAATATTTTATCTTTAAAGCAATTTATTTTTTTTTTCGTTTACAGTTCATTCAACTGGTTTTTTTTAATTTAATATAATAACATGTTTTTGTTGTTTTGCCCCCTATTTAAAAAAAAAAAAAAAAAAAAAATTTTTGAAAAAAAAAAACATATCGTGTTCGCGTTAAGAGTTACCGATCAATCAGTTTACACATATTTTTTTTTATTTAATGTTTTTTTAAAAACCACCCGCCCCCGAGATACCTTGCGTATGTAACCAATGACATAAATGTTAGTCATATCACACTAAATCATTAAAAGACACCCTAAAAAATTTTCGAACATTATAGAGCTAGAAGAAAAAAGATAATGCTGCTTATAAAAAAAACACATTAAAAATATATAAATTCACATCTATTTAAAGTACGAGATTTGAGCCGCTATGCTCAGTTAAACAATGCAAGGATTTATCCTATAGTGTTTTTATGCTAAACTTCAAATTGGTCTGTGAAAGTTCGTTTCTAAAAGTAGTATTTTTTTTTTTTTAAAATAAAATTAGTTGACTTTTTAATACTCCCCCGACTCACAGGGTTATAATATTCTTAGAATATAGTTTATATTATAGCCCCCTGCGATAAAACCTATTCATCACTATAAAAGGTCATTTTTAGCACAATTACGTAGGTACTCAATGAATATTGAACATTTTTTTATGATTTTGTGTGTTTTCGCAAGAAAATAGATTATCTTTATAAAACTTAGCCAGATATATTAGAAACTCTTCATGCATATGTGAATTTTTATACTAAGTGAGCAGGTAATAAATTAACATTAAAATATCTTCATGTATATACTATTTGAATAAATACTCAAGGCAAATCTGTTTTCTATCTCTTGGTATTAGTATTAAGTTTTTAATAGTGTATGGTACTCGTGAGCATTACCATCATGAAATCTGTTACTATAAGGTTTAATTCGAGGGTTGTTCTTTAAGAAACCATCTATAGTTGAATCTATAAATATATATATTAATTTTTATAATAAGTGAGTAGTTAATACAGAACCATAGAACTTTTTTTCTTTGGTTGTTCGTTTCCTAAATATAATAGCTAGTATTTAGAAAAATTATCCATAGATAGTAGAAACTTTTAAAAAATATCTGAATTTTCAGAATCCGCGCTTAGATACTTAAGTATAATTGAAATATCTTCATTTTTATAATAATTGAGTATATACTAAAGGAAAATTGTTGTTCTACATCGTTTTAACACTAGTAAAAATGTTATAGTTTCTGTTACTATATATCCTTACGTGCCATATATCATTAATTAGAATGTTTAAGGAGCTGTTATTGTTGTCCGACACCATATCTATTTTAAACCATTAATCACTATCTTAATTGTTATAATATTTAATTAGGTACTAAATGAGTATTTAACTTTTTTTTCTGAGTTTGTATTTTTTCGAACGTAAATAACTTGTCTTTACCAAACTTACCCATGATGATAGGATTGTATGACACATAATATATCAGTGATCGATAGTTAAATGCCTCCTCTCCGCTAGGTCTTACAGGGGTCTTATGACTCCTCCCCACCCTGAATTCAGATAGTTTTAGGACTCATCCCCCTAGCCATAAGTACATTCAACCATGATAGAATATATAAAAGTTTGATGAAGTATTTTTCCACTTATCAAGTATATTAATAACATACAAGATGATAGGATAGTATAACATAGAATTTATCAGTTTGAAAAAATCATCTTGCGGTGTTATATTTGAATTTACATTTTTTTATTATTGTCTATGGACCTCGAAGAAATTGACTGTTATCATTGGATAGTAAACTATAGAATATTTGAGTATGATAAAAGTTTGTGGAGTACTACATAAAGTTATATAAACAGACTTGGATTATATGATAGAGTGATTACACCACTTAATACCGCTGCTCGGGAACTGAGAAATGCTCAGGAGGAAGTCGGTGAAATTTGCAGCTTTTTCGGGGTTGAAGCGCTTTACGTACAGGGTAATGTACCTACAGATAAAGTTTTAATTCAAAAGTGTGACCCTAGGATTCCACTTTTCAATCTAGAAGAGTTTAAGTGTCCTAAATTTGAAGGATGTTATCACCGTCCCAAAGACGAGGTTAGGCTCTTCGCACAGTGTATACCTAATAAGTTCCCATAGCGTTAAAAAGACAATAGCACGTGTAAAAAACTTGTATATCTAAGTGGACCCTCGGGGTGTTTTTATTTATTGTTAAAAATATTGAAATATTCTTATTTAAAAAATTTGGCATGTGTTTTTTTTTTCTAAAAAAAAAAAAATAGTTTTAAGATTTTAATAACAAAAATAATTTAATAGTATACCGTAGTTTGTCGTTTTTATCTGTATATTTTAATAACTTAAAAATAAATTTAATGACGTCACCTACTTTATGCACACAAAAGAAACTTCATTTAAGAAACTCTGAAATAAGTGTATGTAAGTAATTAACAAAGTCTTTCTTGAATTCACCTATAGGATAAACAATACATAAATTTCATTAAAGAAATTATGAAAAAATTTTAAGTAGCAAATTCTTTATTGAATTCACCTGCTGGATTATGATAACATTCTAAGTAAGTAACAAACTCTTTATTGTTTTAACGAGTTAGATAAACAATTTATAAATTATTTTCAAGAAATTATGAAAAAATTATCAGTAAGTAACCATTTCTTTCTTGAAGTCAACTCTTGGATACAAATTACATAAATTTCATTAAATAAATTATTAAAATATTTTTAAGTCATTAACAAATTCTTTATTGATTACACATCTTGGATATACATTACAGATAATTAATTAAAGAAATTATGAAAAAAATAGCAAGTAATTAACTTTTTTTCTATTTTTAACAAACAATTGTCAATTATCTCAATGATGTAGAAATTTAATTAAAAAAATTATGAAAAAATTCTCAGTAAGTAACAATTTATTTATTGAAGTCAAGTCTTAGATAAAAAATACGGACATTTCATTAAAGAAATTATGAAATTATTTGTAAGTAAGTAACACTCTCTTGATTGATTTCACCTCTTGAATACACAGTACAGATACTTCATTCAAGAAACGTGATTAAACACGTTTTTTTGAAACTAACTGCTATTTGCGTGCCTGTCCTTGGCACCTTTCCAAATGAGCGGGGATTCCCCACTGCTTCCTACACATTGCAAAAAGTGAGCAGTACGAAAACTCCACGTTTTCAACCAGACTGGTTTTTTGGTTTTTTATACAACACGAGAGACATGCAAAGTCGAGAGAGACATGCAAAGTCGACAAAACATTATTTAATATTTTAAAATTAAAAAAATTATTAAAAAAATTATAAGCAAGTAACAATGTAATTATTGAAGTCAACTCATTTTTATAAATTTAATTCAATAAATTATGAAAAAATTCTCAGTAAAGTAACAATTTCTTTCTTGAAGACAACTCTTGGATAAACAATACGTGAACTTCATTCAATAAATTATGAAAAAAAATTGTAACTAAGTAGCAAATTCTTTCTTGAATTCACTTGTTTAATAAAAAAAAAGACAATTCGTTCAAGAAATTATGACAAAATTCTAAGTAAGTAACAAACTCTTTATTGTTTTCATAAGTTAGATATATTATTTATATATTAAATTCAAGAACTTATGAAAAAATTTTAACTAAGTAGAAAATTATTTCTTGAATTCACATGTTGTATAAACAAAAAGACATTTATTTCAAGAAATTATGACAAAATTCTAAGTAAGTAACAAACTCTTTATTGTTTTCACGAGTTAGATAAATGATGCAGAAATTAATTTCAAGAAATTATGAAAAAATTCTCAATAAGTAACAATTTCTTTCTTGAAGTCAACTCTTGTATACACAGTACGTACATTTCATTCAATAAATTATTAAAATATTTGTAATTAATTAAAAAAATATTTATTGAGTCCACCTATTTTATATACATTAAATATAATTACTTAAATAAATTATGAAAAAAAAAAATCTAAATTAAGTAAATAACATTTTTTTTTCTCTGTCAAATCTTATATAAAAAAAAAGGACATTAAATTAAAGAAATTATGAAAGTATTTGTAAGTAAGCAACAGTCTCTTTATTGATTTCTTCTCTTGAATATACAGTACAGATACTTCATTCAAGAAACGTGATTAAACACGTTTTGAAACTACATGCTATTTGCATGCCTTTGCTTGGCACCTTTCCAAAAGAACGGGGATTCCCCACTGCTTCCTACACCTGGCAAAAAGTGAGCAGTACGAAAACTCCACGTTTTGAACCAGACTGGTTTTTTAGACAACACACCCACAGAGATGACACACAATACGGAAATTTCATTCAAGAAATTATAAAAAAAAATATTTTTAAGTAAGTAACAATCTCTGTATTTATGTCAGATCTTTACTATAAAGTACAGATACTTCATTCAAGAAAACGTGATTAAACATGTTTTGAAACTACATGCTATGTGTATGCCTGTCCTTGACACCTTTCCACAAGAGCGGGGATTCCCCACTGGTTCCTACACATTGCAAAAAGTGAGCAGTACGAAAACTCCACGTTTTCAACCAGACTGGTTTTTGAGGGACCAAACAGGAGAGATATGCAAATTCGACATAGCTTTATTTCATTTTTTTAAGGTTCATTTAGACGAAGTTACGTGCGCGCACGTAACTTCGTCTAAATGAACCTTAAAAAATGAAATAAAGCTATGTCGGCTTTTGCATATCTCTCCTGATTGGTCCCTAAAAAACCAGTCTGGTTGAAAACGTGGAGTTTTCGTACTGCTCACTTTTGCAATGTGTAGGAACCAGTGGGAATCCCCACTCGTTTGGAAGGTGTCAGAAGGCATACAAATAGCATGTAGTTTCAAAACGTGTTTAATCACGTTTTCTTGAATGAAGTATCTGTACTGTATATTCAAGAGGTGAAATCAATAAAACTTGTTACTTACTTACAAATATTTTTTATAATTTCTTGAATGAAATTTCCGTATTGTGTCATCTCTGTGGGTGTGTTGTCTAAAAAACCAGTCTGGTGAAAACGTGGGTTTTCGTACTGCTCACTTTTGCAATGTGTAGAAGCAGTGAGAATCCCCATTCATTTGGAAAGGTGCCAAGCAAAGGCATGCAAATAGCATGTAGTTTCAAAACGTGTTTAATCACGTTTCTTGAATGAAGTATCTGTACTGTATATTCAGGAGAAGAAATCAATAAAGAGACTGTTACTTACTTACAAATACTTTCATAATTTCTTGAATTTAATTTCCATATTGTGTATCTAAAGTTGACAGAGAAAAAAAATGTTACTACTTACTTGCGATTTTTTTCATAATTTCTTGAATGAAGTATCTGTACTGTATATCCAAGAGGTGGAATCAATAAAGAGTTTGTTACTTACTTACAAATATTTTCATAATTTCTTGAATGAAATTTCCGTACTATGTATCCAGAGTTGACTTCAAGAAAGAAATGGTTACTTACTGAGAATTTTTCATAATTTCTTGAAATTAATTTCTACATCATTTATCTAACTCATGAAAACAATAAAGTTTGTTACTTACTTAGAATTTTGTCATAATTTCTTGAACGAAATGTCTTTTTGTTTATCCAACAGGTGAATTCAAGAAAATTTACTACTTAGTTACAATTTTTTCATAATTTCTTGAATTTAATTTCTACATCATATATCTAACTCATTGAAAACAATAAAGTTTGTTACTTACTTAGAATTTTGTCATAATTTCTTGAATGAAATGTCTTTTTGTTTATTCAACAAGTGAATTCAAGAAGAATTTGCTACTTAGTTACAATTTTTTTCATAATTTCTTGAATGAAATTCCCGTATTATGTATCAAGAGTTGACTTCAAGAAAAATTGTTACTTACTGAAATTTTTCATAATTTATTGAATTAAATTTCTAAACATTATTTTACTTCAAGAAAGAAATTGTTAATTGCTTAGAATTTTTTTCATATTTTATTTAATTTTAAAAAATTAAATAATGCATTGTCGACTTTGCATGTCTCTCTCGACTTTGCATGTCTCTCGTGTTGTATAAAAAACCAAAAAACCAGTCTGGTTGAAAACGTGGAGTTTTCGTACTGCTCACTTTTTGCAATGTAGGAAGCAGTGAGAATCCCGCTCATT
This sequence comes from Artemia sp. Qi Xiang Cuo, assembly GCF_049724085.1. Lineage (NCBI taxonomy): Eukaryota > Metazoa > Arthropoda > Branchiopoda > Anostraca > Artemiidae > Artemia > Artemia sp. Qi Xiang Cuo. The sequence continues at coordinate 15,684,826 of NC_142806.1, forward strand.
TGGAAGGTGCCAGAAAGGCATGCAAATAGCATGTAGTTTCAAAAAACGTGTTTAATCACGTTTCTTGAATGAAGTATCTGTACTGTATATTCAAGAGGTGAAATCAATAAAGAGATTGTTACTTACTTACAAATACTTTCATAATTTCTTGAATGAAATTTCCGTATTGTGTATCTAAGACTTGACTTCAAGAAAGAAATTGTTACTTACTGAGAATTTTTTCATAATTTCTTGAATTAAATTTCTACATCATGGAGCTAAGTGAAAATTGTTTGTGATAAAGAGAAAAAAGTTACTTACTTGCGATTTTTTCATAATTTCTTTAATGAAGTATCTGTACTGTATATCCAAGAGGTGGAATCAATAAAGTTTGTTACTTACTTACAAATATTTTCATAATTTCTTGAATGAAATTTCTGTACTATGTATCCAGAGTTGACTTCAAGAAAGAAATGGTTACTTACTGAGAATTTTTCATAATTTCTTGAAATTAATTTCTACATCGTTTATCTAACTCGTGAAAACAATAAAGAGTTTGTTACTTACTTAGAATTTTGTCATAATCCAGCAGGTGAATTCAAGAAAATTTGCTACTTACAATTTTTCATAATTTCTTTAATGAAATTTCTGTATTATGTATCCAAGAGGTGACTTCAAGAAGAATTTGTTACTTACTTACTTACAATTTTTCATAGTTTCTTAAATAAAGTTTCTGCATTGTGTATCCAAGAGATGACTTCAGGAAAGAGTTTGTTACTTGCTTTCAATAGAACTATTCTAAAGAATAAAGACGGGTTAAGCTTAAAGATATTTATTGCTTAAACATATTAACAGATTTTTTTTGAGAAAAAAAAACACAAGAACAAAGGTTTACATAAAAAATAGTACTTAGAGTTCACTCTTAAACATCCACAAACGATGGTCCCATGATATAGAAAAGTTTTACCATGTCTTATGGATTTATCACGATCAGGTATGTTCTTAGGTATCCACTGTGCGAGAACCTAACCTCGTCTTCAGGACAGTGATAACCCCTTCAAATTTAGGACACTTAAACTCTTCTAGATTGAAAAGTGGAATCCTAGGTCACACTTTGAATTAAAACTTTATCTGTAGGTACATTGCCCTTTACATAGAGCCTTCAACCTGAAAAGCTGCAAATTTCACCGACTTCCTCTGAACATTTCTCAGTTCCCATCAGCATTATTAAGTGGTGTAATCACTCTATCATAGAATCCAAGTCTGTTTATATAACTTTGGGTAGTAATCCAAATACTTTTATACTACTCAAACATTTTATATTTTACTATCCAAAGATAAAAGTCATTCTCTTAGAGTTCCATAGAAAATAAAAAAAATGCACATTCAAATATAACACCGCAAGATGATTTTTTCAAACTGATAAATTCTGTGTCATCAGTCTATCATCTTGGAAGTTATTAATGTAGTTGATAAGTAGAAAAATACTTCATCAAACTTTTATATCTTCGCTCAAGGTTGAATGGGAGTATGGCTAGGGGATGAGTCCTAAAACCATCTGAATTCATTGTGGGAGAATCATAAAACCCCTGGAAGTCATTGCGGTGAGGAGGCATTTAACTATCGATAACTGATAAATTATGTGTCATACAGTCCTATCATCATGGCTAAGTTTGGTAAAGACCAGTTATTTTCTTGCGAAAACACACAAAATCAGAAAAAAAGTTCAATGCTCCTTTAGTACCTACGCAATTAGGCTAAAAATGAAAATATTTATGTAGAGTTTCAACTAGCTATGGTGTCTGAAAACCCAAACAACTAATTAAATATTCTAATTCATGATTTCAGGCATGTAACTCAATAGTAACCGAAACTCTAAAAAACGGAATATTGATACCAATAGATAGAACAAAAATGTTCCTTTAGTAGCTACGCAATTAGGCTAAAAATGAGATATTTCAATGTTCCTTTACTACCTACTCAGTTAGGCTAAAAATGAAGATATTTTTGCAAAGTTTCAACTAACTATTGATAAGTTTGGTACAGACAAGTTATTTTATTGAGGAAACCCACAATATCAGAAAAAAAGTTCAATGTTTCTGTATTAACTACGCAATTAGGCTAAAAATTAAGATTTTTATTCTGATTTTATTATATCTAGTGTGTCATAATGTAATAAACGCTAATGTACCATTAATAGTAATTATATAATGATTTTAAAGCAATCGATAAAAATAATATATAAAAAACTTACTAGTGATAACAATTGATAACCACCCACATGGAAAGTATGATATACAAACAAAGGCTAAAAATGAAGATAGTTCAATGTTCATGTATTAAATACGCACTTAGGCTCAATATTAAGATAGGTATTAATATTTTATAAGATATCGTTAATATATTTATAACGACCATCTTTTTTCGAGAGAAAACACACAAACACAGAAAAATTGTCTATGTTCCTTGAGGAAAAACTTTCGGGTTAACCAACTGAAATTGAATATTTATTTATATGATTTATAGCAGGGACTCTGATGTAAAACCTATTATCATTAGATCATAAACATGTGAGTCGGTTGATTTTTATAATTTAATCGAAATAAATTTGAAATAAAAAAAAAATAATGCTTTTAGTAACTACCTTTCACCTTAAAATAGGTCTTATATAATAAAATCAAGCGCTTTTACTTAATTTAAGTTATTTTCTGATCATATTGAACCGACTCACGTAAAGTTCCTATTTTTTACTTTATATAAGGTCAATGTGTTTTTTTTATTATAAAAAGTCTATTGTTTATTCTCTATCTCGACTCTTCGAACATTTGTAATGGAGTATTTTCATGATGTATTTTGCTATGACTCACATTGCTGTCAGGGGTGACATCCAACTTTGCTCGCTTTTGCTGGGGGTTTGATCAACAACTTCTAAAATAAAAATATTTGTATACTGAGTTTGCGTTCAATCTTTAATCGAAAAAGAAATTAAATTTTTTTAAAAAATTTATTTTTTTTTTTTTAAGAGGGGAAACACCCCTACAATGTAATTAATTTAATTTAAAAAACACCCGTTGGTTTAAGTGTAACAGAAAAAAATATTAAATAGATTTCAAGAAAATATCTGCAAAAATCTGCAACTTTTGTATTTATTGCCAGAAGAAAAATAACTTAATAGCGAATATAATTTTAAAATACATCAAATTAGTACAATAAAATTCAAAATTTGGTTCAAATAAAAGCTAAATTAAATATCAAATGAACACAACGTAAAATAATAAAAAAGTTTTTTTTTTTAAACTTAATTTAAGGAGCGACATTAAAAAGACAGAAATTATTCCCTATATGAGGGGACTGTCCCCCTCCTCATCGCATCGCTCTTTACGCTAAAGTTTGACCTTGTCTCACAACTTTTTTTTTCAAACAATAAAAAACTTTAGCGTAAAAACGAATCCTATGATTTCAAATATATCAGTTTCATCAAGTTTAGCTATAGCGGTCAAAAATTACGTGCCTGAAAAATTTGCCTTGTTTTCGAAAAGGGAAAACACCCTCTAAAACTCATAGAACTTTAATGAAAATCACATCATCAGAGAACCCTACTATAGAAGTTAAAAGCTCTTATCTGGAGCCCCATTCGAACGGAAATTAAAAGTTCTAATGTCACTTTTAAGTAACAAAAAAAAAATGGAGGCATCTAGACCCCCCCCTCCCACACTAATTTTTCCCAAAGTCATCCGCCGTGACATCGGAATTAGACAAACCCCGTTTATAGCAAGAGCCTGTGAAATTAACCCCCCCCCCCAAAACTCTCACACTCTTTGTAACACGCAAGCTTTTCATTCAAAGCAGAAAAATACATCATGTTAGGAAAAGCTTTATTTCTGAATGATAAAGAACTGTTTTTCAAAACAATTAAAACTGTAAACATACCTATGATGGATAGATTTTATTTACATAATAGAAAAAAGCGTAAACTTTAGCGTAAAGACGAATCCTTATGATTTCAAATATATCAGTTTCATCAAGTTTAGCTATAGCGGTCAAAAGTTACGCGCCTGAAAAAACCTTGTTTTCGAAAAAGGGAAAACATCCTCTAAAACTCATAGAACTTTAATGAAAATCACATCATCAGAGAACCTACTATAGAAGTTAAAAGCTCCTATCTGGAGTCCCATTCGAACGGAAATTAAAAGTTCTAATGTCCTTTTTAAGTAACCCAAAAAAAAATGGGGGGACTGTCCCCCTCCTCATCGCATCGCTCTTTACGCTAAAGTTTGACCTTGTCTCAGACAAACCCCTTTTTTTGCAAGAGCAATGAAAAACTTTACCGCTAAAAACAAATCTCACATCATTTGTAATCATCACAAGTTTTCAGTCTATAGCGGTCAAAAATTACGTGCACTGGAAAAATTTGCCTTATTTTCTGAATGATAAGAGAAACTGTTCTCTAAAACTCATAGAACTTTAATGAAACATCACTATCATCAGAGAATTCTACTATACATAGTAGAAAAAAGCGTATCTGGAGCATCCATTCGATCGGAAATTAAAAGTTCGTCATATCCTCTTAAGATTCCAATATAAATGGAGGAGCATCTAGGCTCCCCTCCCACATCTGAATTTTCTAGTCAAAACCGCTTTGACATCAGATTTAGACAAAAACCCCGTTTATAGCAAGAGCCTGTGAAATTTAACTCCCCCCCCCCCAAAACTCTCACACTCTTTGTAACACGCAAGATTTTAATTCGAAGAAGAAAAATAAAGAATGTTAGGAAAATGCTTTATTTCTTAATTATAATGAACTGTTTTTTCAAAACTTAAAATATACCTATGATGGATAGATTTTATTTACATAATAGAAAAAAGCGTGCTTTGACATTTCTATCGAATACAGTCGTCATATTCTTAAGATTTTGTATTGTTGGAGGGGAGGGGGGCTGTCCCTCTGAAAATTGCATTTACTAGTAAAACGTTTTTCTTTATTTTTTTGGGGGGAAATAAAAGAATGAAAAGTGTACTCACATTGAAAATAGACAAATCCATTGTTTTCAAAATTTAAAAATATATGGTGTACTATAAACAATGTCTTAATGCATAATGAAAATTGGAATGCAGTGTCGGGACATTATATCGGGTTTTTTTTTTAAATTAAGTACATTGTAGTATGACAAGTTTTTTTTAGAAAACTGACTAATCAATTTATTATATTGGACAAACCTCGAACTTTATCTAATCAACTGACACACAAAAAATCAATGTCATAATAAAAAAAAAACATGTATATTCCTTGAAAGAGTGTGATGACCTGTTTACCTAACAGAAAAACCGGAAGGAACGTAAAGGCCGCAAAGTAGTACCTTGGTATATACTTTCTACGTGTGGGAATTTTCTATGGGAGAAATTCTTCATGGGAAAATTTTCCACGGGAGAAACTTTCCACTTGAAGTATAGAATCTACAGGAAAACTTTTCCATCAAGGGTTTTACGGCATGATTTAAAAACAATTAAAGATTAAATGAAAAACAAGTCTTTTTCAAATGAACATACGCTAAAGAGAATTTTCTAGGCGAATTTGTCCGCAAGAAAATTTTTGGGTGAAATTTTCAGCAGGGATAGATAAGTCATGGGGCAAAGAGATTTTACTCAGGAGAAAAATTCCATAAAGGATGTTTACTGCTTGAGGGGGGAGTTTTCCACGGAAGAGAGAGGCAGATTTCTCGGCATTATTTGACAACGATCAGAAATAAAAAAAAAGGAAACCCCCCTACTATCCCTCCCTTCCACGCCCTTTTTGTTCCAAAATCGTTCGATTAAAATTATAGTCATTTTGTTCAGTTAGTTGGAAGCTCCAAAAACTGTGAACCCCACATGTGGGATAACGTGAACCCCACAGCCCCTGGAAAAAGCTCTTCAAGTTATGAAATTTACCCAATGTTTACGTATAATAGGCCTATTTGTTATTGGTAGGTTTGGATACATTTTGTGGGTGGGGGATGGTGGTCAATATTTTGCTGGGGGGATTTCTTACGGGGAAAATTTTCCATTGAGCGGGAAGTTTCCGGAGGTAAGCTTTTCAGGAAGAATTTTATACTGTGGGAATTTACTATACGAAATTCGTTTTTTGTCTTACCCTCTCTTTGCCGACTTAATTTTACGTGTGGATTTGTTAAGGGTAATTATTTGGGGAAAAATTTCATCGGAATTGAATTGCCTAGAGGATTTATCCATGGGGAAGGGCGATTTTTCCGTCGAGGTGGAACCAAATTTCCCGGCATTATTTAAAAAGCAATCAGAAATTAAATTTGAGAAACAAGTTTTTTCGACAAAAAGTAATGAGCAATATTAAAACTTAAAACGAAGAGAAATTATTACGTATGTAAAGGGGTTTCCCCCTCAATAACACCTCACTCCTTACGCTAAACTTTTAATTTCGTCTAAATTCTTTCACAACGACTCCTGAAACAGAGGGATCGTTTAATTAGAGCAATGAGAAAAAAATGTTAAGTACTAAAAAACTTAAGTGTGCAGACCCAGGTGTTAAGTAGGGGGAGACTCCTTTCGTATACGTAATAATTTATGTTCGTTTTAACTTTCAATGTTGTTCCTTACTTTCAGTTGAAAAAACTTGGTTGTTTTTTAATTTAATTTTCACTATGAGATACTACATTGATCTAGTTATTCACTTTGAAAAAGCTCTAATTTTGTTTAGTTATGTAGTATAAATCAGTATAAAGCAAGTAGAATGCAGTCCAATATATCGGTTTCTGGTATTCGAAACTAAATTAAATATATCAATATTCTCAGTAACGTTCGACACTTACGCCCCGCACTAGAAATTGTTATTTGATATTCTTAATCTTAGTTTTAATGCTTATAATTGAACCCTCTGCTTTGAAAATGCTTTACTTTATATAAATACAGAGTCTGAATGTGTTAAATATATCGGTATTTGATAGTCAAGTTCAAAAATATAGATAATGTTCAATAATGTCCATCCAGCACTTCGACATTGCTCAATGGAATTGAATGCTATAAACTCCTATCTTATTTTTCATAAGTAAGCTATTGTTTGTGTATTTCTGTAATTAGTTTATTTTTTCATTTTTGAATACTTTTACTTTACTTGACATACTTTTTTTCTTACCTTTCAAAATATGTTTGTCTTGAACCTTTGGTACCCATAAAAACCCGAAAGCGTTGAAATAGCGTTGACCGTTTTTTCTGCGTTAGCAAAAGTATTGTGTCCATAAAACCGGACCATTTCATGAATTGTAATTAAACAATAATAAAGTTTTTCAACTGAAAATAGGGAGAACCTTCAAAACTTAAAAAGAATTGAAATTATTCTGTATATAAGGGAGACTACCCCCTCCTAAACTCCTCCCTCAAGAATTTGAAAAAAAATGTATAGAGCAAGGAGTAATGGAGGAGACACCCCCCTCATATAAAAAATTCTATTCCATTAGGTTTCAACGCTGCTGCTTACTTTCAGTTGGGAAAACTAGTTGTTTTTCTTTTAGTTAATTTATGATTATTTTCAAAATCATACCTAGATCTAGCCGAGACATAATGTGAGGCACTGTATAATGTAGAGCACTGGCCCCTTAAACCCCTGGCTTATTACTGTTTAAATGTATATATCAGTAATTGTAAATTGTTTAGTACCTCCCTACGTTTTCAGTTTTTCTGCCTAAGAATTAAAACATTTGATTGCAACTTATACACTGAACAAAATTTGAATATACTTCAAAAATTTGCAATGAATAGTATTTTTGTTAAATGAGTCTGTTGATATTTTGGGTGGCCGAAGAGGGTATTACTGTTCATAAGGATGTAACTTCTGTGTAACATTTGATCTTCTACGGGGTTGAAGCCATCACAACCTTAACAATAGGATTCTCTGATTGATAATATACATTATATACATATGTTTAAATACATTGAAATATTTCATATAAATAGAAAAAGAGAAATATTACATTTTGAATTTATTAAAAAAAAGTTCCCAGTAGCATTTGCCGCCCCCCAAAGAAATGTTCTGGCGGGGCTAATGATGCCCTCCTTCACATTTTTCACCTCTGTGCTGGTAGGCATGGGAATTTAATATTTTATGGTACATAGAGAAATATCAATTAATTCCTACTTCTTTCCTCCCTACATGTTTTTACATTTATCTGAAGGCTCATGAAGAGTTATCAGTTTGGGTATAAAAATGGGCTCTTTTTATTAAAATGGGCTGTTTTTATTCAAATGGGCTCCTACCCTGCTCTGCAAAATGACTCCCCCCCCCTTTAGGATATCTGGTACGCAATTACACATCACAAACATAATTTCATAAAGAATAAAGTGAATCAACTTAGTTAAACACAGTATTGCCCCCACGTGTCATTGCTTCCTTTGCAACTGGTAAGCATAAAATATGGTTTTGGATACTTTTAAATCGACTAGCTTCTCAGAATATTAAATTGATTGCAAATTGGTCCTCTTCGGGGAAAAATCGTAATTGGGTGCCATAAAACAGCTGAAAACAACACTTTCCAGCGGCACAATCCTTATGGTCACTTAAAAGGGAACAGGGGTGGATACAGGACTTTTTTTAGGGGGGGGGGGGGGCACAAGATAGGTTGATCCGATAAACTTGCATTAGGAGCAAGTTTAATTAACGCAAACTTGCGTTAATTAGATAAATTACACTACTTTATGGGGGCGCGCGCCCCTCAACCCCCCCCCCCTTGGATCCGCCACTGAAATGGAACTTTTAATTTACGTTTGAATGAGCTCTCTCCCAAATTTCTTGAACTTCCTTTTTTATACGATCACCCCTGAGAAAGAAGTAAAAAAGTTGGCTCCAGGATCTTTCTTCAGGGAAAAAATCGCAGAATTGAACATTTTATATATTTGAGTTTGAAACCTCTACAATGGGGTTCTCTGATATGATGAATCTAATCAAGTGATCAAACGGTTCGTGGTAACGAACTGTAAGGAGGGACCTGGCTCAATTGTAACCGAACTCTAAAAAACGGAATTTTTATATCAATAGATACATTGGCTTGGCTTATTATGCTGATTTCAAATACATGAGTTTCATTAAGTTTAGTCCTACCTATTAAAGGCTACGAGCCTGAGGAAATTTGCCTGATATTTAAAAAAAGGGGGAAACACCACTTAAAAGTAATAGAATCTTAATGAAAATCACACTATCAGATTCCACGTATCAGAAAACGTTATTGTAGAGGTTTCCATCTCCTATCTGCAAAAACGTGGAATTTTGCATTTATTTGCCAGATGAAAGATCACGGATGCGTGTATTAAATATATATATATATATATATATATATATATATATATATATATATATATATATATATATATATATATATATATATATAGGGTTTGTCCGGAAATTAATAGGACTGATTTTCTTGCGTCGCGACTGTACTTCGGAAAGTGCGTGCGCCGACTATATTCAATAGAGGGCGTTACTAGCTATCGAACGAGTTGCTGGTCAGTTGTCTCCGAGCACCTGGAGATTCAGGACAGACATTTTTGCGTGACTGTGTTCTTATGAGTGGTGCAAGCTAAAAATGCAGCGTTAGTTAGAGCAGAGGTACGTGATTAAATTCTGTGTGAAACTCGGTAAATCTGCAACAGAGACGTTTGATATGATCAAGCAGACATACCCAGATGTTGCTTTAGCAAGAAGTAGTGTGTCTCTGTGGCACCAGGCCTTTTTGGAGGGCCGGGAAGAGGTCACCGATGAAGACAGTGCTGGAAGACCTTCAATTTCGACAAACACTGACAATGTGACTCGTGTGCGCAAAGTTTTGAACTCGGACCGTCTATTAAATATTCGTTTACTGCCCAAAAGTTAAATTTACCAAAATTGATTGTTCATGACATTCCAACGGTGCATTTGAACATGCGCAAGGTGTGCACCAAGATGGTCTCAAAATTGCTCACTGACGACCAGAAATTGTGGCGAGCGGAAGCGTGCCAAGAAAATTTGAACATGTGTGAAAACGACCCCCGATTTCTGAATAAAGTAGTCACAGGTGACGAGTCCTGGATCTTTGAGTATGATCCCGAGACAAAGAGACAATCTTCCGAGTGGCAAACGTCGGCGTCTCCTCGCCCAAAAAAGGCAAGAATGAGGAAACCAAAAGTGAAAACGATGATAATTGTCTTTTTTGACATCATATGCATCGTCCACCATGAATTTATTCCTCCTGGACAAATCGTCAGCGCCAAGTTTTATGTGGAAGTGCTCAAGAGACTCAATAGAAGGGTCAATCGCGTCCGACAAGACATCGCAGTCGACTGGAAGTTGCACCACGACAACGCCCAGCTCACATCGACTTCCTTGTGAACAGCTACCTGACCAAGGCCGGCATCCAAATGCTTCCACAGCCGCCCTACAGTCCCCATGTGGCCCCCCGGACTTTTTTTGCTTCCTCGCCTGAAAAGGCTGATGAAAGGCAAGCATTTTGAGGCGACAGAGTGGATCCAAGCAGAATGCACCACAGCTCTCAAGGCTATTCCGGAGAATGCATACCGTGAAACCTTCAATGCTTGGAAATCACGCTGGCAGCTTTACATTGACGCAGAAGGAGCCTATTTTGAAAGTTTTTAAAGAATTGTAATGACTGGCTCAACAAATATGTTTAAATTGACTCAGTCCTATTACTTTCCGGACAAACCCCGTATATATATATATATATATATATATATATATATATATATATATATATATATATATATATATATATATATATATATATATTTCTAGGGGTGACCGTATCAACCAATTGGTCCTAGAACATCATGGGAGCGCTCATTCAAACAGAAATTAAAAGTTCTAGTGCTCTCTTAAGTAACCTACAAGATTGGAGGGTAACTAGGCCCCCTCCCCCTCTTTTTTCCGAAATTGTCCGATCAAAATTGGAGATAGTCATTCATAGTTGAAAGGCCCAATCACTATGCCTTTACATACAATATGACCCCCACAACCCCAAGGAGAAGGTCTTTCATTTATAAAATGTGCCCAGTGTTTAAAAAACATTATTTAAAAAACGATCAGACATTAAATAAAAAAATAAGTTTTTCAACTGAAAGTAAGGAGCAACATTAAAACTTAAAACGAACAGAAATTTGTACGTACATGAAGGGGGTTGTCCCCTCCTCAACATATCGCTCTTTAAGCTAAAGTTTGAACTCTGTCACAATTCTTTTAGAACGACTCCTGAAACACAGGGGTGGTTTAATTAGAACAATAAGAAGCTTTTTTAAAAGTGCTAAAAAAAAATTTATAGTAAAGAACGAGGTATTGAGGTGGGCGCAAACCCCTTCATATACGTAAAAATTTATGTTAGTTTTAAGTTTTAATGTTGCTCCTTACTTTCGACTGAAAAACCTTTTTTTTAAGATCGCTTGCTTTTTGGGAGTTTCCTCCTTTTTTGGAAAATCAAGCAAATTTTATCGGGGTCGTAGCTTTCGGTGGGTAATAACAAACTGAATGAATTACATATATTTAGAATCAGAATAAAAATCTAATTTTGTTAATGTGTCAATTGTCATCAAAATTACGGTTTTATATTTGGTCAATATTGGCCCGAGTCACTCCTTACTTACAGTTCGTTATCATGAACTATTTGATAAGATTCTCTTTTGATAAGTAATTTTGTTTGAACCTGTTCATTTGGGATCTACCATTTCATCTAACCGTCACAAGCACTAAACGTCATTTCGTTGACAAGGCAAATCCGTCAGAACATCGACACGTCAGAACATCGACACGTCAGTTCATCGACAGTCACAATCGCTACCCGTCAGAACGTCGACAGTCATAACATCGACAGTCACAATCGCTACCCGTCAGAACGTCGACAGTCATAACATCGACACGTCGTAAAATCTAATTTTTTTTTAGGTGTTCTGATGTGTCGATGTTATGACTGTTTACGTTCTGCGGTTAGTGGTTCTGATGGATTGTCGCTATGAAAAAAAATAGTTTATATAAGTTTATATAATATTAATAAGTATATAAAAGTTTAGAAACAAATTTCGGCTATATATTTGTACATCAGGGGGGTGGGGGTAAAGCAGAGCATATATTAAACACGTAACCTAACTTAACCTAGATACCTTCCCCCCCCCCCTCCTAAACCCTAAAAAACTAAAGTCTTAAAATTTTAGATGTTATGACGTGTCGATGTTATGATTGTCGACGTTCTGACGGTTAATAGTTCTGACGGATTCTCGTTATGAATTTTTTTTTAGATGTTATGACTGTCGACATCCTGACGGTTAGTGGTTCCGACGGATTTTCGTATGAAAAAATTTTTCGATGTTATGACTGTCGACGTTCTGACGGGTAGCGATTGTGTCTGTCGATTAACCGATGTGTCGATGTTATGACTGTCGATGTTCTGACGGGTAGTGATTGTGACTGTCGATGTCATGACGTGTCGATGTTCTGACTGATTTTTTGTGGATGTTATGACCGTAGCGGTCCTGACGTATCGATGTCCTGGTGCCTTTGCGTTCATTTTATTCGGTTGAACTTGGCTGTAGAAAGAAGAAGGGTCAAATTGACCACTGCATTGTAATTTTTTTTCGCTATTCTGTATTTTTCTACTTTTTAATATCTGAAGATATTAGGGATTTCAGTTTGAAGGGGGGAATTGTACTGCCATGAAAGAGGTACATTTTACATTGTTATTATAAGATCAGAACATGGTATTTATGCAAGTAAGGTGAGTTTTAAGTGTTGGCCCTTAGAAAATTAAAGATCTTGGAAAAACACCACTTTAGGGGCTTTTGAGATCTTTGAAATTTATCGATCTAGGGCAGATAAATGAAGCTTCCACAACTGGAATTAGAGCCTAAAATATCCCATAGAAAGCGGTTTTAAGATCTTATCCCTACTCTTTCTCTAGTCTATTCTAAGGCTTAGGATATTGCTTAAATGCAAGTCTACACCTATTATGATTTTGAGAAGCAATAAATCTTTCCCTAATTTCGGTTTGAGTCTGATTTCATTTACTCTAGATTTTGGACATAGTGGATTGCAAAATAATGCATAATAATGAAATATATATAATATATATATATATATATATATATATATATATATATATATATATATATATATATATATATATATATATATATATATATATATATATATATATATATATATATATATATATATATATATATATATATATATATATATATATATATATATAAAATATATATATATATATATATATATATATATATATATATATATATATATATATATATATATATAAATTTATCCTAAAATACATTCCCGTGCCCCTAGTCACCAATATTATTCTGGTGTTTCCCCTCCCCCTCTGGAAAATTTTTCTGCTGGCGCCCTTGAAAGTATCCTCTTCTTTTCCTTAGTCGTTTATCTTGAAAACTGCTAGATTGAAAATATGAACACAAAATAATACATCAATTTGTCTCAAGCCCAGAATAAAATCAATTCCTTTGAGTTATTATGGACCCTTCAAATAGCTATAAAAGCGTTTAAAATTGGATTTCTATGCCTCTTTGATGAGCTGATGGATTCTTCGTTCCTCGGGCCTAGCCTCAATCAAATCAAAACTCTAGTTTGACATCAGCCCTCCCTAGATTGCCCATAAAATGAAGATTCGTGGTTTGAAGAGAAATATAAATTCCCTAGTCACCTTGGAGATGGAACGAAATTGGATTTAAAATCAAATTTTCTAAAGGATATTTTCTATAGTTTGTCTTGATTAAAGTAAGTCTAATTTCTTACCGTAGATCCGGAGCCGTTAATCTGGAATTCGTAATTTCAGTTCTAGAAGGATGAAAGCTTTTTATGTTGTAGAACTTGAAATTCTCTGTTACAGTAAAAACATAAAACAAAAAAAAGTGTGTTTCTTAAATAGTAGCTTCAAGTTTGTCAGACATATTGTGTTATGTTGCACAATTTTCATAAACATTGCATATATTTTGGGAATTGCATGGATTTTGGCGTAAAGGATGCATGATCAGGGGGAGGGGTACAGTTACCGTCATACAAAGGGTATTTTTTCATTTTAAGCTTTAATATCATTCTTTATTTTCAGTTGAAAAAAATGTCTTTAATTTAAATTTTCTCGTTTTATTATATCCAGGGTTATCCTACGTAGTGGAGGGATATCACCCTCTCAAGCCCAACTGCTTATTATCAAGTTTGACTTTTGGACAGAAATGTTATAAGATTTTCTTTTCCTTTAAAAACTAGACTTTCTTGATTGTAAAGATTAGTGAAAAAAAAATTATATTTAGTAAGTTGAAAATTGGTAAGAATGCATATGTCAATTATAGGACTCAAAGGGAATGGAAAAATCTAACTGCATTTTTCACGGGAGGGCGATTCTTATTTTAGTTAAGATTATTAGTTTGATTATTTTTGTTAAGGCTCATAACCTTGTTTCCTTGGTTTTTTTCTCTCCTGTTTTTCACTCTTTTTGCTTAAATAGAGCGGTGAAGGCAACTTTTCGCCTACCCCGACTCTATCCTACAGCTGATCTTTACAGTGATACAGGTCTAGATGCCTTAGACGTGGTTATCAAGAAGAAGAACCTAAACCTAGTTCATCGAGCCTTCAATTTCTCGCTTCCTCCAAACATGTTATCCTAGTTTGATCCAGCATCAACACTTAAGTGCCAGACTTTGCTTCGGAGCTCTGTTCACCAATTTCGGCTGTCTAAAAAGGTATCCTCAGCAGCTCAGAGGTCACCAATTTATAGAGCAATTGCTCTTTGGAACTCTATTCCCAGTGGACTTTCCCTTATCAAAAACTCTTCTTCCCTTTGCAGAAAAATATTCTCTAAGGCTTGAAGTAATTTCGTTTTTTTCTTTATTTCTTTATTCATTTTGCTTTATCTATTTATTCCGCTTTACTTTTTATAATTTTTTTTTCTTTTCTACTCTCTCAATATGTTGAATGAGATTTGAACCCCGGTGTTTAATAGTATTATTTTTGGTTTGGATTTTTAATAAATTACAGGACATTTTCAGTTTGGATAAAATTAAGTCAAAGGTTATTGTGTAGCAGTTGTTTGTTTTGTTGTTTTTTTTTGGTTGATTTTTCTCGCATTGTGTTTATATTTTTGGGATACTGTTGTATTTTTTTTTTCCTTCCCTGATTTGTTTTGTGTGGATTTTGTGATTGATAGGAGGTCCTCTACAAGCTATGCTTCTTGGGACCTCTAGCGCTTAAGTGTATTTATGTATTTATTGTAGTATTTAATAAATTGAATTGAATTGAAATGAACTTGTCAGTTTGTTGAATTATTTGCACTTGCACCCTTGTGACGTTGCCCCCCTCCAAGATTTTACTTATTGGCGCCCTTGTCACATTAATCCACCAAGAGTTTCCTCTAGATCCGCCCCTGCCTGGATGCGTACATTTTCTTTGGATTTAGTTTAACACCCCCCCCCCCAGCCTTCCCTGAACGCTTTAACTTTGTACAGTTAGTTGTTTCTGGAGTATTGCAGATATGCCCTTTTGACCACACGCATGCACGGAGTCTTTTGATTTAGTTCAACACCCCTCTCAACTTTCCCTGAAAGTTCAAACTTAAAACTGACTCTTTTTTATCCTGAGCTGCGGCAGACGTGAGATTTTAGATATTTCAGAATGCAGGGGAGAATAAAAACAAATAAATTAAAATAAATAAATAAAAGAGCTTAATCCCCAGTAGGCTTATCAGCTTCAAACCAACTAGCTTACTTAACCTACCAATATTTTCCCAAGCTAACCTAGATCAGCTCTATGAAGACTGGATTTTGACTTTGATTCTTAAACACAAAAAGACCTGTCAATTATCACTCACATACTTTTTTGTACAGTCATAAACTTTTTTGTACTATATATAGAAATATAGTCTTCTTTTTTTTGTATTCATACAAAAATTGAAAAAAAAATCTTTGCCCCCCCTGACATTTTCGTGAATTGGTACCGCTGGTTGCGTCCCTAATGTCAAAAAACTGTTTTGAAAGTACTAATTCTTTGCCAACAGTTTCTATGTTTGTTTATTTTACTATGTTAAAATGTCATAGAATATTTCCTTTTATATATTTTCTATGAGTTCAGGTTACCACACATTGTCGCTTCAAGTTCAAAGTTTTGGAAACCTTGCCCAAGAAATAGCGGAAATGTCATTCCTGCCCACACATTATATCTGTAAATGCTTATTTGTTTTCGAAGGCTTTACATGGTAATATGAGCACCGATATACAAAATGCTAAGAAGAGAACAGTGCTGGCCTACGGGCTAGGCAAAACGAGAAGGCCTACTGTCCGATATTCTGAATTAAAAAGCATTCCTTAATATCATTGGTTAATTTTTTTGACGTATTTTTCACAGGTGTATCAAGTTATTTGTATTTATATAAAATTGTGTTAAAGTGTTTTAATTAATGCCTTGGAGTAACTAGTACTGAGGGACTGACGAGGAAATGTAGTTTCTTAAGTGACAAATGCGTTCACCTTTTTTGGAACCTAATTGGTTCTTTTGCGGGAAATATTACGCCAGTAAAGAAAACGAAATGTTTTTTAGTCATAAATTTTTTTTACTCTGTGAGGGCAAGAATGCAGACTTCTGAAGAAAAAACACTCATTTACAAAATCCTGGGAAGAGACCTTGAGATGGGGTGTCCTTGAAATGGAAAAGCAAGGACATTATTTTAGTGGAAGGGCTTTAATTAGTTGGAAAAAAAAACCAACCTTATGAAAATTGCAAAAAAAAAATCAGAAATACCAGCTTATATTCTTATGTTTACATTAAAATTGTCCTTGAAAGTTGTTAATTGTGCGATTTTGCACAAAATTACAATTACTATAAAAGCAATTATTATTGCTTGATTCTAGCTTCTAATACGCTGCAGATTAATGTTTCTGTATTTTTTTATCTTTTATATGAAGTTATAAGAAAATCATTACATTTAGACCATTACTGATCAAATTAATATACTTTATTAAATTTAATATTAATTTTACCTAAAATAGGTCTTGTATTTTAGTTGAAGCATCGCCATTTCTTCTCGATGTCCAAAGAATTGAACGAAAAATAAATATTTTTAGTGAGCATGGCTTGTCCAAATATACTTCCTTTAAGGCTTACGGTCCCTGTGCATTTCTCTGGTATGTTATTTTTCTTCAATCCCACGGTTTAAATATTTCAACACAAGATGAAAATTCTTTCATCTTTCGATACCTGAGATTCAGCTTTATTCATCCACCGAATTAGATTTAAAAATTTGCTCTAAATTTTTATATTAGAGAATATGTCAAAAGGCAAAGAAACAAAAGAAAATCGAAAGCGTGAAAAATCTAACAAAAATTCTAATTAATATTACAAGTGGTTCGGTGGAAGAATAATTTTGAAACTGACGAGTTCAGTAATATGTTGACAAACAAAATGTAAAAGAAGCAGAAAAGCTGCGAATATAGGAATTAAAATTAAAGCAAAACAGAAATTAAAATAAACAATGAAGTCAAGCTTAAGAATAATTTTGAAACTGACGAGTTCAGTAATATGTTGACAAACAAAATGTAAAAGGAGCAGAAAAGCTGCGAATATAGGAATTAAAATTAAAGCAAAACAGAAATTAAAACAAACAATGAAGTCAAGCTTAAGAATAATTTTGAAACTGACGAGTTCAGTAATATGTTGACAAACAAAATGTAAAAGGAGCAGAAAAGCTGCGAATATAGGAATTAAAATTAAAGCAAAACAGAAATTAAAATAAACAATGAAGTCAAGCTTAAGAATAATTTTGAAACTGACGAGTTCAGTAATATGTTGACAAACAAAATGTAAAAGGAGCAGAAAAGCTGCGAATATAGGAATTAAAATTAAAGCAAAACAGAAATTAAAATAAACAATGAAGTCAAGCTTAAGAATAATTTTGAAACTGACGAGTTCAGTAATATGTTGACAAACAAAATGTAAAAGGAGCAGAAAAGCTGCGAATATAGGAATTAAAATTAAAGCAAAACAGAAATTAAAACAAACAATGAAGTCAAGCTTAAGAAAAACACAAATTACCACTTAAACTACTATATCATGAGGAGTATCAGCAGAGGCATTCAAAGGAGGAGGAAGCCGCCTCGGGCATCATCGGGCCAACCTTGATCAAATTTAAATTTTTTTTTTATTTTGATTCGGATTTTTTACTTATTTTTGAGTCGTGAAAGGGGGAGGGGAGGGGGCTCTGTAATTAGTTTTTCCCCAAGCACCACCAAGCCGAGGAACGGCTCTGTGTAGTAGCATATAAATCTAAGTTTGAACTGGTTAAGTGGAAATTTACAAAATGATATGTATCTTCAAAATAGTACGAAAAATCAAGAAATCCAACTTTTATTCTAAAGACCCCATATAAAGCTATGCATTTTATGGTGGTAGCGGTTGGCAAATTAGAAAAAAAGAAACGTGGGTAAAAAAGCATCAAAAAATAAGGAAAGAACGTTTGGCACCAGCAAGAGCGTATTCAGAATTTTTTTTTGGAGGCAGGGGTAATTTTTTTCGGGGGAAAACAAAATTTTTTTAATGCAGCAAAAATTTGTTTATATGAACTTTTTTTGCTTTTCACGAGCCGGATTTTTTGTCGGGGGGGGGGGGGGTGGGGTAAAACCGATACCTCCCTGGATACGACCTTGGGAACCAAACAGATTAAGACTTAAAAGGGTATATTTCATTTGAAGGTGGAGTTTCCTTTGGGAATTAGCAGATTGTTAATTTTGAATTTTTACGGATGAAAAGCGTTGTCAAGTTTACCTTAAATTTTAATTGTCTATATTCACTGTCCAACGTGGCAGCACCGACAAAAATGTGGTACTCCCTAAAACTTTATAATTTGAAATAGAAAAAAACAAAATCCTTGAAATACTTACTTACTTAGGTCCCGGCCACCCTCGTGGGACGTTTTGGGGCCACTCCTCTTGCTAGCTCATGCGTAAGGGTTCGGTACATTGCTCTGTCTGGTGTGATACGTGATAACTGGACTATCTTCACGTTGTCGAAGTTGAAGTTCTCCATCCATCGTTTTCGTGGTCTGCCTTGTGGGCGAAGGCCATGGAGGGATCCTTCAAGGGCGATTTTCGGAAGGCGGCTCGGCTCCATTCGCTTGACGTGGCCGAACCAGCGCATTTGTTGCTTCTTAATTTTATTGAGTATGGTTTCAGTGGACTGGAGCCTTTGACGTACTTCCACATTTGTGATTCGGTCAGTGTATTTGAATCTAGAAATGCGACGGAGGCATCTCACCTTAAAAGCTAGAAGTTTTATTTCACCTTCGGTTTTCAGAGTCCATGTTTCACATCCATAAATAACTATGGGGATTACTAAACTGTTGAATAGGCGCATTTTGAGTTTGTTGGATAGGTGGTTACTTTTCCAGAGGTTGGCTAGTCTTCGGAAGCTAGAGCTAGCAAGTGCAAGTCGACGTTTCACGTCAGAGCTATGGCAATTATCTGAGGAGAGTAGGCTACCAAGGTACAGGAAGTAGTCAACCGTTTCAACCTGTCTCCCGCCTATGGTGATAATAGGCAGGTTGTCTAGTTCACGTCTCGTAGTTACCATGACTTTGGTCTTGCTGGCATTGATCTCCATCCCGAACGGCTTTGTGGTATCGTAGAGTTTATCAGCTTGTGCCTGCAATTCTTGTGTAGAGTTGGCTAGCTCATCAATATCATCAGCGTAGGCAAGATTCTCTATTAGCACCCCTCCTATTGTTGCGCCATATTCCGACTGCATCATTGACATAACGGCATTTAGAAATAAGTTGAAGAGATGTAGTGATAAGATGCAGCGCTTAAGAACTCCGGAAGAAGTCTAAACATCTTCAGACAACTCATCAAACGTGATTAATTAGCCTCGGAACTGGTTATAAAAGATTTTTATTGTTTGGATTGTCTAATAATGGATGTCACAGTGAAGGAGAATAGGCCCTAGTCCTCTGCGCCATATCAGGTCAAATGCCTGACGGAATTCAACGAATAGTTGATAGAGTTCTTGGTTGGATTCGATGTGTCGTTCCATGAGTTGCCGAACGACAAATATCTGATCGATTGTTGATCTTCCAGGGCGGAAGCCAGCCTGATATTCTCCATTGGCAAAGGCAGTTATGGCTTGAATGTGACGGAGTAGGATTTTTGTCAGGACACGTGACTCATGGCTCGTGAGGCTGATCGGACAGTAGTTTCTACACTCTTTCGTTGACCCCTTTTTGTGAATGGGCGCAATGGTGGCCTTGCACCAGTGAAGTGGTGCATGGTTAGTTTCCCACAGCGCAGACACAATGATATGGTACAGATCAGTTACATCATCTGATCTGACGTTAATGAGTTCAGCGGTGACTCCGTCTGGGCCAGGGGCTTTTCCTTCTTTGAGCGTCTTGATTGCTGACTCGGTTTCTGACTTGAGTGGGGGTGGTGGTCTGATTTCTTGGTCGGGTATGGGGAAGCGGGTTAGTATTTTAGGATCCGCAGCTACTGGGGGATTCAGTTTATCGTTAACGTATTCTTTCCATCTTTCAAGTTTCATCTTTGAATCGTAGATCTCATTTCCGTCTTTGTCTAGGATCACTGATGTTTGCGGCTCTTTTTTGGCTTAACTCACGTACCATTCTGAAAACTGCTCCGCTATTCCCCTTCTTGGACAGTACTTCGCAGTCTTCGCATTTCTTTCGCAGGTGGTTACGTAGTGCCTTTCTGATCTCTCGCTCTACTCTTCTCTTGAGAAGCTTGTAAGTATCCCGACTGTGACGGTCAGATTTATTGCAAAAAAGTCGCTTATCCTCGCATAGCGCAATGATCTCATCTGTGATCCATGGTTTTTCATTTGGAGTTTTTATTCCAAGGACGTCATTCGCTGTCTCTATGATAG
>NC_142806.1:15929819-16023406 GCF_049724085.1 Artemia sp. Qi Xiang Cuo
TGATTTAGGGAAAGTAATTTCATCGTATTTTGCATTTCCCACAAGAGGACACTTTTCGAGTAAAAGTAAAGAGCTACCAGACTAAACCAAAGATATGATGAAATAATAACGAATAATTGTTCAAACTTAAATTTTCTGCATTACGGGAATAGTTTATTTTCGAACCATTATATCTACCAAAGGTTCAATACCTGAGTTAAACTAAGAGGTTTCAATTTCAGGAAAGAATTACATTTTGACAACATTTGACAATTTACCAAATTTAGAGTTTTGTTTAGTTTCAAAATGTTTTCTGTCACTCGTCTTCTTTTAATCATTCACAAACAATACTAAAGAAAACCACTTCCCACGGTTTATTGATTTTAAATTATTAAGAAGGCTATTATTTCATTGAAATATACATTTTACATTTTTAATTTTCATGCTTTAGATAAGTATCTTGTCCTTTTGGTGTAAATTGCAGCTGAAGGCTTATTTCATCATATTTTGCTTATTTTCGTTGGAAAACACACTGAAAAGACATATTATTGAACTCACATCAAACATTGCCGGGCTTGCTTTTGAAGAACCTTCCATTATTTTCTATCTTGTCCTCTATTTCAGCATATACTGACTTTTAAAGCTTTTCAACACTCTTAAATATACTAACCTAACGATTATTTATTTACGAAATTGTGCAAACTGTTGAATTAGAACAATAATTACCTTTCTATATATCAATTAACACTCACTAGAATTGCCACTTTTCACTCGCGGAGAATGGCTTCAAAACAATACTTCTTACATCGCATAATCTAACCTATGTGTCAAACGAGACATCTTCAATGCAGATTAATAAATTGTTACGTTCGATTTTGTTTTGGATATAGGAGAGCATCAATGGGAAGTGAGAATTTCTGTACAACTATCAAAGATTGATTAGGTGTAAGGTGACTAGCTTAGCCTACGTACGAGAAAGAAAAGTTCTTAGGTGTGGAGCTCCCCCACCGCCTCAACCATCGCTCTTGAAATTCCTTGAATTAGGTTAGAGACAGACAAAAAGTTAGGTGTATGGCTAGGTTAGGTTAGATTATGTTAGGTTAGGTTAATTTAGGTTAGACTAGCTTAGCCTACATAGCCCCCCACCCCCCTCCCCCACCGCCTCAACCATCGCTCTTGAAATCCCTTGAATTAGGTTAGAGACAGACAAAAAGTTAGGTGTATGGTTAGGTTAGGTTATGTTAGGTTAATTAACGGCAGCCTCTTTTGTTAAGGTTTTTTATTTTGGGGGGGGGGCGGAGCCCCCCCCCAACTTACATCAGGTTAAGTGGCGTGCCACTTAACTTACATCAGGTTAAGTGGCGTGCCACTTAACCTGATGTAAGTTAACATAGAAATGTTAGGTAACTTAACCTAATCTAACCTAACCTGACCTTGGTGGTGAGGGTCCTACCCGTGTCAGGCTTTCGGCCCCGTGGCCCCGGTGCTGGGGGGGGGTCTCCTTGAAATGTTAGGTAACCTAACCTTGGTGGTGGGGGTCCCACCCGTGGTAGGTTTGCAGTCCCCGTGGTCCCCCGGGGGTGGGGGAGCTAGTCTAACCTAAATTAACCTAACCTAACATAATCTAACCTAACCTAACCATACACCTAACTTTTTGTTAAGGGGGGGCGGGAGCCCCCCCCAAAAAAAAATAAAAAACCTTAACAAAAGAGGCTGCCGTTAATTAACCTAACCTAACATAATCTAACCTAACCTAACCATACACCTAACTTTTTGTCTGTCTCTAACCTAATTCAAGGGATTTCAAGAGCGATGGTTGAGGCGGTGGGGGAGGGGGGTGGGGGGCTATGTAGGCTAAGCTAGTCTAACCTAAATTAACCTAACCTAACATAATCTAACCTAACCTAGCCATACACCTAACCTTTTATCTGTCTCTAACCTAATTCAAGGGATTTCAAGAGCGATGGTTGAGGCGCTGGGGGAGCTCCACACCTAAGAACTTTTCTTTCTCGTACGTAGGCTAAGCTAGTCACCTTACACCTAATCAATCTTTGATAGTTTTACAGAAATTCTCACTTCCCATTGATGCTCTCCTATGTTCAAAACAAAATCGGACGTAACAATTTATTAATCTGCATTGAAGATGTCTCGTTTAAACATAGGTTAGATTATGCGATTTAAGAAGTATTGTTTTGAAACCATTCTCCGCGAGTGAAAAGTGGCAATTCTAGTGAGTGTTAATTGATATATAGAAAGGTAATTATTGTTCTAAATCAACAGTTTGCAAAATTTCGTAAATAAATAACCGTTAGGTTAGTATATTTAAGAGTGTTGAAAAGCTTTAAAAGTCAGTATATGCTGAAATAGAGGACAAGATAGAAAATAATGGAAGGTTCTTCAAATGCAAGCCCGGCAATGTTTGATGTGAGTTCAATAATATGTCTTTTCAGTGTGTTTTCCAACGAAAATAAGCAAAATATGATGAAACAAGCCTTCAGCTGCAATTTACACCAAAAGGACAAGATACTTATCTAAAGCATGAAAATTAAAAATGTAAAATGTATATTTCAATGAAATAATAGCCTTCTTAATAATTTAAAATCAATAAACCGTGGGAAGTGGTTTTCTATAGTATTGTTTGTGAATGATTAAAAGAAGATGAGTGACAGAAAACATTTTGAAACTAAACAAAACTTTAAATTTGGTAAATTGTCATATGTTGTCAAAATGTAATTTTTTCCTGAAATTGAAACCTCTTAGTTTAACTCAGGTATAGAACCTTTGGTAGATATAATGGTTCGAAAATAAACTATTCCCGTAATACAGAAAATTTAAGTTTGAACAATTGTTCGTTATTATTTCATCATATCTTTGGTTTAGTCTGGTAGCTCTTTACTTTTACTCGAAAAGTGTCCTCTTGTGGGAAATGCAAAAAACGATGAAATTACTTTCCCTAAATCAACAGTTTGCACAATTTCGTAAATAAATAACCGTTAGGTTAGTATATTTAAGAGTGTTGAAAAGCTTTAAAAGTCAGTATATGCTGAAATAGATGACAAGATAGAAAATAATGGAAGGTTCTTCAAATGCAAGCCCGACAATGTTTGATGTGAGTTCAATAATATGTCTTTTCAGTGTGTTTTCCAACGAAAATAAGCAAAATATGATGAAATAAGCCTTCAGCTGCAATTTACACCAAAAGGACAAGATACTTATCTAAAGCATGAAAATTAAAAATGTAAAATGTATATTTCAATGAAATAATAGCCTTCTTAATAATTTAAAATCAATAATCCGTGGGAAGTGGTTTTCTTTAGTATTGTTTGTGAATGATTAAAAGAAGATGAGTGACAGAAAACATTTTGAAACTAAACAAAACTTTAAAATTGGTAAATTGTCAAATGTTGTCAAAATGTAATTTTTTCCTGAAATTGAAACCTCTTAGTTTAACTCAGGTATTGAACCTTTGGTAGATATAATGGTTCGAAAATAAACTAGTCCCGTAATACAGAAAATTTAAGTTTGAACAATTGTTCGTTATTATTTCATCATATCTTTGGTTTAGTCTGGTAGCTCTTTACTTCTACTCGAAAAGTGTCCTCTTGTGGGAAATGCAAAATACGATGAAATTACTTTCCCTAAATCAACAGTTTGCACAATTTCGTAAATAAATAACCGTTAGGTTAGTATATTTAAGAGTGTTGAAAAGCTTTAAAAGTCAGTATATGCTGAAATAGATGATAAGATAGAAAATAATGGAAGGTTCTTCAAAAGCAAGCCCGGCAATGTTTGATGTGAGTTCAATAATATGTCTTTTCAGTGTGTTTTCCAACGAAAATAAGCAAAATATGATGAAATAAGCCTTCAGCTGCAATTTACACCAAAAGGACAAGATACTTATCTAAAGCATGAAAATTAGAAATGTAAAATGTATATTTCAATGAAATAATAGCCTTCTTAATAATTTAAAATCAATAAACCGTGGGAAGTGGTTTTCTATAGTATTCTTTGTGAATGATTAAAAGAAGATGAGTGACAGAAAACATTTTGAAACTATACAAAACTTTAAATTTGGTAAATTGTCAAATGTTGTCAAAATGTAATTTTTTCCTGAAATTGAAACCTCTTAGTTTAACTCAGGTATTGAAACTTTGGTAGATATAATGGTTCGAAAATAAACTATTCCCGTAATACAGAAAATTTAAGTTTGAATAATTATTCGTTATTATTTCATCATATCTTTGGTTTAGTCTGGTAGCTCTTTACTTTTACTCGAAAAGTGCCCTCTTGTGGGAAATGCAAAATACGATGAAATTACGTTCCCATGGTTCTAATTCATATCCTTCAATTAGGGGGTCAGGTTGTATTTTTTCTAACTTTTGTGTGTTTTCGCAGCAGAATGACTCATATTTAAAACACTTACCCTTAGCTAGTTGAAAATGTGTATGAATTCTTCATTTTTAGCCATTTTTCAGAGGTAATAAAGGAATATTTTGTATTTTTTCTAACTTTTGTGTGTTTTCGCAACAGAATGGCTCATATTTAAAACACTTACCCTTAGCTAGTTGAAAATGTGTATGAATTCTTCATTTTTAGCCGTATTGCAGAGGTAATAAAGGAACATTTTGTATTTTTTCTAACTTTTGTGTGTTTTTGCAATAGAATGGCTCATATTTAAAACACATACCCTTAGCTAGTTGAAAATTTGTATGAATTCTTCAATTTGAGACGTATTTAATTGGTTATAACCGTTCCATGTTAATATTTTCAATCTTTTGTGTGTTTACGCCATATTTATTAAACATAATATAACATTGTCCCTTTATATAGTTTAAGATGTGTATGAAGCATTCCTTTTTAGACGCAATGAATTTAAAGAACACTAACGTTTAGCATTTTATTTAAACTATGTGTGTTTATGCAATATAATGGCTCATAGTAAAAATATTTCACCTTTATCTAGCTGAAAAGAGGTATAAATACTTCATTTTTACAAATTTTTCAGAGGTAATAAAGGAACATTTTGTATTTTCTCTAACTTTTGTGTGTTTTCGCAACAGAATGGCTCATATTTAAAAAACATACCCTTAGCTAGTTGAAAATGTGTATGAATTCTTAATTTTTTGCCGTATTGCAGAGGTAATAAATGAACATTTTGCATTTTTTCTAACTTTTGTGTGTTTTTTCAATAGAATGGCTCATATTTAAAACATTTACCCTTTAGCTAGTTGAAAATGTGTTTTACTTCTTAATTTTTAGCCGTATTGAAGAGTTAATAAAGGAACATTTTTAATTTTTTTTAACTTTTGTGTGTTTTCTCATTAGAATGGCTCATATTTAAAACATTTACCCTTAGCTAGCTGAAAATGTGTATGAATTCTTCATTTTAGCCGTTTTGCAGAGGTAATAAAGGAATATTTTGTATTTTTTCTAACTTTTGTGTGTTTTCGCAACAGAATGGCTCATATTTAAAACACTTACCCTTAGCTAGTTGAAAATGTGTATGAATTCTTCATTTTTAGACGTATTGCAGAGGTAATAAAGGAACATTTTGCATTTTTTCAAACTTTTGTGTGTTTTTGCAATAGAATGGCTCATATTTAAAACATTTACCCTTTAGCTAGTTGAAAATGTGTATGAATTCTTAATTTTTCGCCGTTTTGCATAGGTAATAATGGACTCTTTTGCATTTTTTATAACTTTTGTGTGTTTTCGCAACAGAATGGCTCATATTTAAAACACTTACCCTTAGCTAGCTGAAAATGTGTATTAATTATTCATTTTAGCCGTTTTGCAGAGCTAATAAAGGAATATTTTGTATTTTTTCTAACTTTTGTGTGTTTTCGCAACAGAATGGCTCATATTTAAAACACTTACCCTTAGCTAGTTGAAAATGTGTATGAATTCTTCTATTCTCAGATGGACGTGACCTCAATCAGTGTTCAGACAGATCCTCTAGCTTTTTTGACGGATACATCGATGGATATTTTCCTCTGATTCTCTTTGTCCTGACTATCAACCGATGTCAAAAGGAGTTTTGTCCCCGATTCTATTCTTAGAGTAGAGACAGACAATTATAAAATAATTCTTTTCCTCATGTACGGTGTAATCGATTCTGAATATATTGGCATAAAAAATTCATGTTGTGGAGTAATTTTCGAGTGTGTGTTTTTATTACTGGGTGAACATCATATAGAAACATACAATTACTATTTGGATGTTAACTATGACTTGTTTGATTATATTAAACGCTTGTAAAGTACTAAATTACACCGTATAAACGGACTAGGATTCTACGATAGAAAAATAAAACCTTTTATTAAAAATGCTATAGAATTAAAGCATGTACAAGAGGAAGTCCGTGAAATTTGCAGCTTTTTTGGAGTAAAAGCGTTATACGTTAAAGGGAATGTCCCTACCGATAAGCTCATGATCCTAGAATGCGACATTAATATCCCCCTTTTTAACTTAGAGGACTTTGGATGTGAAAAATATCCCAATGCGATTCATCGTCTTATTGATGAGGTGAAGTTTTGTATGCAAAGGGTACCTGAAATGATACTAAATAGGGACAAGAGTATTAGAGACTCCCTCATTCAACATAAAACACGTCCCATTTCATGGGACCATCTAATGTGGATGAGTAACAATGAGTCCGATAATGATTAATGGTGAAAACACTCCCCATGATATCCACTCTCTAAATGTGTATTAATAGTTGTATAATCCATTATGTTAAAAGAGTGATACTTCAGTGTATATTGAAATGAATAAATTTAGTGTAGTCTCCGGTCCTTCAATGGCAACAGTTGATATCCTACATTGTGTCGATGTAATTAATGTAAGTTTAAATTTTATTTTTGCCTAGAATAACATCGCGGGGGGTGTGTGTGTGTGTGTGTGTGTGTGTGTGTGTGTGTGTGTGTGTGTGTGTGTGTGTGTGTGTGTGTGTGTGTGTGTGTGTGTGTGTGTGTGTGTGTGTGTGTGTGTGTGTGTGTGTGTGTGTGTGTGTGTGTGTGTGTGTGTGTGTGTGTGTGTGTGTGTGTGTGTGTGTGTGTGTGTGTGTGTGTGTGTGTGTGTGTGTGTGTGTGTGTGTGTGTGTGTGTGTGTGTGTGTGTGTGTGTGTGTGTGTGTGTGTGTGTGTGTGTGTGTGTGTGTGTGTGTGTGTGTGTGTGTGTGTGTGTGTGTGTGTGTGTGTGTGTGTGTGTGTGTGTGTGTGTGTGTGTGTGTGTGTGTGTGTGTGTGTGTGTGTGTGTGTGTGTGTGTGTGTGTGTGTGTGTGTGTGTGTGTGTGTGTGTGTGTGTGTGTGTGTGTGTGTGTGTGTGTGTGTGTGTGTGTGTGTGTGTGTGTGTGTGTGTGTGTGTGTGTGTGTGTGTGTGTGTGTGTGTGTGTGTGTGTGTGTGTGTGTGTGTGTGTGTGTGTGTGTGTGTGTGTGTGTGTGTGTGTGTGTGTGTGTGTGTGTGTGTGTGTGTGTGTGTGTGTGTGTGTGTGTGTGTGTGTGTGTGTGTGTGTGTGTGTGTGTGTGTGTGTGTGTGTGTGTGTGTGTGTGTGTGTGTGTGTGTGTGTGTGTGTGTGTGTGTGTGTGTGTGTGTGTGTGTGTGTGTGTGTGTGTGTGTGTGTGTGTGTGTGTGTGTGTGTGTGTGTGTGTGTGTGTGTGTGTGTGTGTGTGTGTGTGTGTGTGTGTGTGTGTGTGTGTGTGTGTGTGTGTGTGTGTGTGTGTGTGTGTGTGTGTGTGTGTGTGTGTGTGTGTGTGTGTGTGTGTGTGTGTGTGTGTGTGTGTGTGTGTGTGTGTGTGTGTGTGTGTGTGTGTTTTTGTGTGTGTTTGTGTGTGTGTGTGTGTTTGTGTTTGCGTGTGTGTTTGTGTTTGCGTGTGTGTGTGTGTGTAAGTTTTTGTGTGTGTGTAAGTTTTGGTGTGTGTGTGTAAGTTTTCGTGTGTGTGTGTGTGTAATTTTTCGTGTGTGTGTGTAAGTTTTTGTGTGTGAGTGTAAGTTTTCAAATGTGGGTGTTTGTTTTTGTGTGTGTGTTTAATTTTTTGTGTGAATGTTAGTTTTATTGTGAATTTAAGTTTTATTGTTCTTGTGTTAGTTTTTTGTGTGTGTGTGTGTGTGTGTGTGTGTAATTTTTTGTGTGTGTGTTAGTTTTGTCGTGTGTGTGTGTAAGTTTTCGTGTGTGTGAGTAAGTTTTCGTGTGTGTGTGTGTGTGTAAGTTTTTGTGTGTTCTTGTGTGTTTGTGTGTGTGTGTAATTTTTTGTGCGTGTGTGTAAGTTTTTGTGTGTGCGTATTTTTTCGTGTGTGTGTGTGTAAGTTTTTTTGTGTGTGTGTGTTATTTTTTGCGTGTGTGTGTTAGTTTTTGTGTGTGTGTGTGTAAGTTTTTGTGTGTGTCAGTTTTTGTGTGTGTGTGTGTGTGTAAGTTTTTGCGTGTGGGTGTAAGTTTTTGTGTGTATGTGTGTGTAAGTTTTTGTGTGTCTAAGCTTTTGTGTGTGTAAGTTTTGAATTGTGTGTGTAAGTTTTAGTGTGTGTGTTTATAAGTTTTTGTGTGCATGTAAGTTTTCGTGTGCATGTGTAAGTTTTTGTGTGCATGTATGGGGACCGGGGGGGACCTTTGGGGCCCAGGGAGGGCGTTTGGGGATCCGGGGGCCCTTTGAGGACCAGAGGAGGGCCTTTGAGCGTCTGAGGAGGGCAGTTGGGGGCCAGGGGGGCATTTGGGGACCGGGGGAGGACCTTTGGGACCCTGTTGGGCCTGTGGGCGCTCGATGGGCCTTTGGGGGACCCGGGGATGGCCTTTTGAGGGTCTTGGTGGGCCTTTGGGGGTGCCGGTGGCCCTTTGGGAGCTTGGGGAGCCTTTGGGGACCGGGGGCTTCCTTCGGGGTTGGGGTAGGAGGATTGGAACCCTTTGGGGTTGGGTTAGAGGACCTCACAACACTGTTCAAATGAAACTTGTGTATTATAACGACCACAGAGTTTCACCATTAAATTCTCTTCTAAAATCTCTTCAAAAATCATCTTTTAAAATGTCTCTAACTGTTTCGCCGAAATAGTTCCATAACCTGTCTAAAACAGTTTCGCCCAAATAATCCCTAAACGTAATTCAGCGTGTTCCTTTTGTTTTTGGCATCTCTGCGCTAATGCATTTCAAATTAATAAGAAACCTGATTCCCGCGCTAAAACAATTCATCGCTAAGATGTTTCTTGGAGAATTGTTTCCATGGCCTTTGGCTATTAATATCCTTTGGAGTTCGACCAAAAGAGTTGTTTCCGAGGCAAAGACATTAATGACTTGGATCTATTCCTGGAGAATCGTTTCTATGCGAATATTTTTAAAGTCTGACAGATGATGTCATTGATTGATTGATCTGTCAAGAAAGGGGAAATTAATTTGTTGTTTCTATGGGGAATTATTGATTCACGATAGGTGAATTGAGGTCGACAGCACAGGTGTTCCAAGGTCGATGTTGTTGTTGTTGTAAGTGCACGCTCTCAGCGAATGTCAAGGTCGATGTTGTTGTTGTTGACACACTTTGATTACGCAATCAATTAGGTCATTGACCCCATTAACCACGTGTTCTCCCTAATGACTCTATGCCCATATTTGGTGCCCCGTCCGTATTCTATGCCCAAATAAGGAGCCCCGTTCGGACTCAATAAGGCCCGCTGTTGTTGTTGTTGTAAGTGCACGCTCTCAGCGAATGTCAAGGTCGATGTTGTTGTTGTTGTTGACACACTTTGATTACGCAATCATTCTCCCTGGAAATTTAGATCATTGACCCCATTAACCACGTGTTCTCCCTAATGACTCTATGCCCTTATTTGGGGTGCAAAAAAGTTGTAGATGGCAGCAGGGGTGCCTCGTGGGGCCTTTAGGGTCACTTCTACTCCCGCGCCCATCATTTCCCCAAATACATCCGATCAAAATTTTGAGACAGCCATTTTGTTCAGCGTAGTTAATTTCCAGATAGAAAATATGTTTTTGAGGAGGACACTCCCCCACAACCCTCAGGGCAAGGGTTTTAAATTATGCCCTGGGGACATATAAGGTTTTTATAGAAGGCGTTGTCGTAGAAACATCAAAACAGGCTAATTCGATTAGAAATTCAAAGGGCTAGTGCCCTTTTTAATAGTCGAAAGTGATTGGAGGGCAACTAGCCCCCCCCCCCCCGCCCATCATTCCTACAAACACATCCAATCAAAATTTTGAGCTAACCATTTTGTTCAGTGTAGTTGTTTTCCATATAGAAAATATGTTTTTGAGGAGGACACTCCCTCACAACCCTCAGGGTAAGGGTTTTAAGTTATGGCCTGGGTGCATATAAGGTTTTTATAGAAGGTGTTTTCGTAGAAACTTCAAAACAGGCCTATTAAATTGGAAATTCAAAGGGCTAGTACCCTTTTTAATAGTCGAAAGTGATTGGAGGGCAACTAGCCCCCTCCAAGCCCATCAGTCCCCCAAACACATCCAATCAAAATTTTGAGATAGCCGTTTTGTTCAGCGTACTTGATTTCCAGATAGAAAATATGTTTTTGAGGAGTACACTCCCCACAATCCTCAGGGTAAGGGTTTTAAGTTATGGCCTGGGTGCATATAGGGTTTTTATAGAAGGTGTTGTCGTAGAAACTTCAAAATAGGCCTATTGAATTGGAAATTCAAAGGGCTAGTACCCTTTTTAATAGTCGAAAGTGATTGGAGGGCAACTAGCCCCCTCCAAGTCCATCAGTCCCCCAAACACACCCAATCAAAATTTTGAGATACCCATTTTGTTCAGCGTAGTTGAATTCCAGATAGAAATTATGTTTTTGAGGAGGACACTCCCCCACAACCATCAGGGAAAGGGTTTTAAGTTATGTCCGGGGGACACATAAGATTTTTATAGAAGGCGTTGTCGTAGAAACTTCATAACAGGCTCATTCGATTGAAAATTCAAAGGGCTAGTACCCTTTTTAATAGTCGAAAGTGATTAGGGGGCAACAAGCCCCCCACGTCCTTCATTACCCCCAACACATCCAATCAAAATTTTGAGATTGCCATTTTGTTCAGTGTACTTGATTTCCAGATAGAAAATATGTTTTTGAGGAGGACACTCCCCCACAACCATCAGGGAAAGGGTTTTAAGTTATGTCCGGGGGGCGTATAAGGTTTTTATAGAAGGCGTTGTCGTAAAAACTTCAAAACAGGATCATTCGACTGGAAATTCAAAGGGCTAGTACCCTTTTTAATAGTCGAAAGTTATTGGAGGGTAACTAGCCCCCTACTACAAAGAAAGACACCGAGCACAATTGCCAGCTAAGTGATAAAAGTTCACTCAATGTCAGCATTTTCAAATGCATGAAAAATCGCATCTGTTTTTAGTAAATGCTGAAAAAAAAATTCTGCACGTGCAGCTGCCGCCACACGCGCACCATCAAGCATCGATTTTTACTTTAGGAGGATAATCAATAGAATTTCCACAATCTTTTTTCCTTTTTTCTTTTTTTTTCCTCTTTTCCTCTTTTCTTTTGTTTTCATAGTATGATTGGAAATTGGAAAAAACCTATAAGCTCAAAAATGTTTTTTTTATTATTTGGGTATAGCCTACTACTGGATATGCTTCATATTCCAGATGCGGCGTATCCAAGACGCCAAACAATAGTCTGGAATCTTGAATCTGGAAATCCTGCTGATAAAGCCCGGCTTTAAATTTATCAATGGTTATCAGGTCATAAAATTCAGATATATTGAAAAATTAAAAAACAATCAACGAAGAAAAACAGTTACAACTCAGATTTACGAAGTGATTCAGGCAATGGAGTGCTTAGAATCTGAGGTATGTTTGAAAGTGACGGCTTTTGATATTTGTCTCCCAGTTTCCATTTTTAGGATTGAAATCTAAACCCTTCAATTTTCCATTTTTATGAGGAAATTTGCCACTTTTAAAAGACTAATTGGGCTGGTATTTAAATAAGGGATAAGCTGCTTACAAAAATTTCTGGAAATTTTAAAGCAGTTAATTTTTAAAAGAAATTAATTTTTTTGAACTGATTTTTCCTGGATTCTCTCTCGTTCGTATTCAACGGAATCAAAAACCAATACAATCTATGTCACTTCAAAACGGAAATGAAATAATCGGCTACCGGTTTAGTTGTAAACATATGTAAATTAAGAAGTACACCTCAAATTGGACTAGGGCTGCCAAGAAAAAGAAAACTTATATAAAAACAATAATTAGTTTTAAAATAAATAATATTGTGTCAATATTCTTCAGGTCAGGTATATCATACGAATTGAAAAGTAAGAAGAAAAATATATAGTCACAATTAAAAAAAAGTCGCCTTAAAAGTCTTTAATCGTTCTCGACCTCATCCGAAATTAATGTATCCACTAGTGTTGAATTCTGACTGAAGGGATCTACTTCTTTCCATTTCTTGATAGCCCGAGTCAAATCGCTGGGGATCACCCAGTCATGTACTCCACTTGACGACCTGAGAACAATTTGCTTCGTTTTCATCAGGGACGTAACACTCCAAACATTTAGCCTATTCCGGTTTTTATTTTGGATGACCGACAAAATCAAGAACTGTCTCTCTGCTCCAGTACTTGAATGGGGCAAGCTGCAGAGAGTCAGAAAGAAGTTTGACAAGTATGGAAAAAGTTTGTTTCCAGCAGCGTCTTTAAAAAGGGATAAGGCTAACTAACAAACGTAGCAGCTGTTACGAGAGTCTAAGAAAATTTTCTGAAAACAAATTAAGCCGGCATACCAGTCCTGATTTTAAATAGTTTGCCTTTCAAAGCGAGTATCAAGAAGAAGCCGAGAGAAAAGTAAAGATTTTTAAGCGCTAGGGTTGACGCAAAATCGCAAAAATGAAAGCAATAGTAGCCATAATATCTAAAGTAATCGAAATCAGATTTTGTAATGAATGGACCATAATTTTTTACCTGAATTCATGGATAATAACACAAGTTTTTTTTTTTATTACAAATCATGACTTTTTACTAGATTTCGGAAAATTTACTGGATTCTCTAAATTTACTAGATTCTCTAAATTTATTAGATTTTTTCTTTTTTACTAGATCTAGTAAAATCCTACTGACGGTGGCAACCCTGCTTTTGAACAATGAGGAAGTTTCACATTTTCTGTTTAAAAGAAATATGAGCCCATACTCATATGGCATATGGCCCATACTCATATGGCATACTCATAGGCATTTTTTATAGACAGAAAGAGGGGCTCTCCTTGGGTGCCCTCATTTCGCCAATACAGGCTGATATTTTCATGGAAGATCTTGAAGAAAGGGCTATTTTGCAAAGTTATTATTAACCTGAATTTTGTGTTCGTTTTAAAGATGAAATTTTTTATTTATGGGAGCATGTTAACGAGTCTCTGGGTTCTTTTCTTCCCTTGCTCAATTCCTTGGATCCAAAACCGAAATTTACTCAGGAATCAGAGATATAGAGGCGTTTTCTTTTCTTATATGTTCTGGTGCACCGAAATGATTCGTGTTTCGAGTTTAGTGTATATAGAAAACCCACACATAATGACCGTTACTTAAGTTATTCCTCCAATCATTCTCCTGCTGTGAAAAGAGGAGTTGTCACTTCTCTAGTTTATAGATCATTGAAAGTTTGTTCAACACGTTTATTGGATTTATAACTCAACCACCTTAGAGATATTTTATTTGGGAATGGTTATCCAATTAGTTTAATAAATTCTGTAATTACAAAACGCATTAAAAGATTATCAGATAGTTCCACAGAAAACACAAATCAAAGAGAAAATTCAGTTTATCTTGGTCTCCCATACATTAAAGGGATTTCAGACCATATTTCAAAAAATCTAAGAAAAAATAACATTTACACTTATTATAGACCCAGAAAAACTATCAGGTCCCAAATTTATCAAGGTAAAGACCCTATACCGATAGGTGAAAACTCTGGTGTCTACAGAATTCCTTGTTCGTGTGGTCTTTGGTATATCGGAAGAACAAATCAGCGACTAACAGATAGATTAACCCAGCATTCTAGTTCAATTAATAATACACTTAAAAAGCCGAAAAAACCAGAAAATTTTGACTCTGCCCTTGCAGAGCACATTTTTGAAAAACCAGACCATACTATTTTGTTTAGTCAAGCTAGTCTTATTTCGCATGATAAAGGTATTGTCCAGCCCTACAGAGAAGCTGTTGAAATTTATAAATACCAACATTTAGGTCTAGCTTTAAACAGAGATTCCGGTGATTTAAGAATAAACGAGTCATATTTCGGTTTTCTCAAAAGAGAAGGCGATACGTTAGTAATCCCTGAAATAAACCTTGAACCACTTTCCCAGTCATCTAATCAAACACGTGAACAACCCCTTAGGTCTCAAAGGGTGTCTGCAAGAAATGCCTTAATTAAAATCCGAAATCAAAGGACATAGTTTTCCAACTTATTTAATTGCTGGTTCGTTTTGTTTTTTCGAGTGAATGAATTGATTCCTTTCATTTATCAGTTGCTCGCTAGAATCCGTCGATGGCAGTTCATGTTTTTTGGATTTTGTGCAAATCGCGGATATTGGCGAATAACTCGCTTTTATGGTTGTTAGGTAGTTGGTTTTAATTCTTTTAATTTTTGGCTTTTATTGATACATCGTTTCGTTTCGCGCTGAAGAAGAGAGGCGTTTGTCCTCTCGAAATATTCGCTTTGTTTTTTCAGTATCGTCATTTGGCCTATAAAAACCCCATTTTTGCTCGTTTTTCTTTCTTTAAGTGATGTCAGGCCAATGTGGTTTAAGAAATTATCTTTATATATATATATATATATATATATATATATATATATATATATATATATATATATATATATATATATATATATATATATATATATATATATATATATATATATATATATATATATATATATATATATATATATATATATATATATCTGTATGTATTTATGTATGTATAAATTTATTGCCCATCATAAATGTAAAATACAACACTGATGGAGTGTAAAGAAATAAAATGGAAAGAAACAAATAAATTCTGACAAATACAAACAGAAGCAAAGCAAAGAAGAACAGACAAGAAGAAAAAAAAAATACAAATAAGGGCAATTATATGTAACAACAAATATATTATCAACGACGGACAATATCAGAGGTGCTTTCATCAATAATCTGCTCCTGATACCTCTCATTTCTTTTCTGTACCGCGGACACTGGACTTGCAACTCCATACCGCGAGGATAGTGAGCCGTTATTAGTCCAGAGAGGCAGCCTTAGCAAATATTTTGCATACTTGTAGAAACGCTTCCGTATATCCCTAATATCTGAAGCAGTAAGAAGAGACCAAAATGGTGCAAGGGCAAGTAGATGCGGAACAGCAATTGCATTATAAACGCTAGCTAAGATACGACGGTTAAATTTAAGCTTTAACGCAAAAACAATACGCATTCCTAGATTTTCTGGCAAAAAAATCTTTCAAAAGTTGACGCAAGGCGCGAAGATTTGACCTAATCGGTACACCAAGATACGTAAGTGCATCTTGTGCTTTAATAACATGTTCACCTAACTGAACATTTGTCGGGCAATCTGAACGGTGATTGAACACCAGGAACTCAGTCTTACTCTCATTAAATCGAAGACCAATACGTTTATACTCCCTATTGAGAATTCCAAAATTTTCCTCAATTCCAAAGGCTGTTCTACTAATATTAAGGATGTCATCAGCATAGTTAGCTAGCGAAACATCAATACCATTAAATATATATGTGGTTAGAACTCTCTGTTGTGGCACAATGACAGTGTTATTAGACAGGGGGGGGGGAGAAGTGACAGCGCCCTGTCTAATACCCTGTTTTACTGGAATTGAAGGAGTGAGTTCCACCATACCAGGTGAGATGGTAACCTTAACTCCGGCATTTAGCTTTTTATACATATAACTTATCGATTTGATGACAGAAATATTAACTCCACGCTTATAAGCAGTCAATAAGATAAGTGGATGTGTACCCGTGTCGAAGGCTCTAGATACGTCTAACCCGGCAAAATATAATACCTCATTATTTTCATCAGCATTTAGAAATAAATTAGCAATCGAATGGTGAGCATGGTCACGGCCTACTTCTTTCTCGAAGCCGAATTGGTTATCCGGTGTAAAACACTTATCAGATATCTCGTCAATAATTAGTTACTCAAAACTTTGCATAAGACCGGTGACATCGTAATTGGTCTAAAAGAAGAACATTGGTCCTTGGGCTTTCCCCTTTTTAATACCGGGGTTATTACTCCAGCACTAACCAAATCAGGAACTATACCACAACAGAATATCATCTGAAAGAGTGAGGTCAGATGCTCAATCAGGAGAGGGGACCCACATCCTAGATGCTCTGCACAGAGGCAATCAACACCACGAGAAGTTTTCTTTTGTAGCTTAGAAATGCACTCAGTAACCGCAGATCGAGTAACAATAAAACTGATCTCATCAATTGATTGGCCTAAGCAACCATCAAGCTCCCTTTCGTATTGGTATGACATTGATGGATCAGGCTCGGAAAATTCACTTTTAAAGTAACCATACCACTGGTCACTGGTAATTTTGAAAGCATTATAGGTTTTTGAATTATCTCTTTTGAGCAGTTTCCATACGAAATTTGGTTCACTTGTGGCTTAACTTGATATTTCAGCTACTGATTTAGCCTGGTGTTGCCTAAGTACTTTTGCAAAATGTCGCTTTGTTTTCAGACAAATTTCATTTACCAAACCTTGCCGTGGCATACCACACTCCTTCCAGACATGAAGCCAGAATTTCGATTTAGCACAAGAATCAAAGAGGTCAGGGTTACCTGACCAACCATGCTTCTCAGTTCCAAGACGTACTCTTCGTGTGGGTAAACTAGCACGCTCGGCAGAGCGTAGAGCGTGAACAATCTCTGCACAGTAAATATTCAGCAATATTTGCTCTTTTGCAAAGGTTAATAGTTTTTTGGGAAAGTATATGAAACGGCACTTTGATCTTTTTCAAAGTAGAATCACTAACAGCCCGGAACATAAACATATCTGCACGAGCTTAGAAAGAGGCTTAGAAAGAGACACGTGATCTTGTCCCGTTAGCGGATCAATAGACTTAGAAACGACAAACAAATTGACCTAGAAAGAAATGTCATTGACCCTCTACCGTTAGAGTCGGTCAATAATCCAGCAATTGTTGATGTGAACTTATGTTGACATCCAAGAAAACAACAAATAAATTGACCAACGCTCATAACCAATAAACAATCATCCAATAGCCAGATGTCTACATTCAAGTTGTTGTTGGACTTATGTTGACATCCAAGAAAACAACAAATAAATTCACCAACATACATAACCATCAAACAATCATCCAATAACCAGATGTCTACATTCAGCAATGTTGTTGAACTTATATTGACATCCATCAAACAGTGAGAAAAACCATGAAAAAACATCCTCAGTGAGAAAAACCATAAAAAATGCATAAATTATGTACGTTTCGCACTGATACTCCCTTCCCTACTCGCTGTGCAACCAAGATGACCAT
Source organism: Artemia sp. Qi Xiang Cuo (assembly GCF_049724085.1). NCBI lineage: Eukaryota > Metazoa > Arthropoda > Branchiopoda > Anostraca > Artemiidae > Artemia > Artemia sp. Qi Xiang Cuo. Next base: position 15,947,313 of record NC_142806.1, read on the forward strand.
CCTTGTCACAGCTACAAATGTCCTGTCGCACAGAAACTTATGAATCTCCTAAAATGAGCACTGATCTACGCGTTACATCATGGAATATTAATGGAGGCGTCTCAGTGAAATTACCCATAATCCAAACTATATTTAACACGAATGACATTCTCTGCCTACATGAGCGCCTTCTCACTGCCGACAGTCTATGTTTGTTGAGCAAGACTGCTTCTACTGTGGTAATAAGTCTTGCCGCTAGACACTCTGGGACTGGTCGGCCGAGTGGAGGTACTGCTATTCTTGCTGGAAGTTTCCTCATGCCCGAACACTTTCGCGACAGTGACTATTTTACAGAAGTCAAAATTCAGAATTATGTGGGGGTCTCAGTTTATTTACCCTCCGATTACCGTAATTCTACATCAGACAGACAATTTGATCAAGCATGCCGCCTAGTCAGTTCCCTCGTGTCTGATTGTGAACTGCAAAACCTAGCAGTAATCCTTGCTGGTGATATTGACTGTAACCTTTTTGACGACAGTAGCAGTCGTGCTAATATTCTGAATAGTATATGCCCTCAGCTCTTGGCGGTCGAGAATACCCAATGTTTCACATATATCCATAACTCTGGCAGTAACTCTTCTCTGGAATTTTTCATGTGTTCCCCGAATGTCAAACCAGACTCAGGATCCTCACTTATCTCCACTTTCTAAATATCAGACGATATGCCTATCAGTAATATATTCCCTGTTCAGCTTATTGCACCGTGTGGTCCAAGTTCAGACAATGATAGTAAATGGCATGAAACCACTGACTGGTCTCGTGCAGACATGTTTATGTTCCGGGCTGTTAGTGATTCTAATCTGAAAAAGATCAAAGTGCCGTTTCATCTACTTTCCGAAAAAACTATTAACCTTTGCAAAAGAGCAAATATTGCTGAATATTTACTGTGCAGAGACCGTTCACGCTCTACGCTCTGCCGAGCGTGCTAGTTTACCCACACGAAGAGTACGTCTTGGAACTGAGAAGCATGGTTGGTCAGGTAGTCTTCACCTCTTTGATTCTTATGCTAAATCGAAATTCTGGTTTCGTTTCTGGAAGGAGTGTGGTGTGCCACAGCAAGGTTTGGTAAATGAAATTCGTCTGAAAACAAAGCGATATTTTGCGAAAGTACTTAGGCAACACCTGGCTAAATCACTAGCTGAAATATCAAGTAAAGCCACAAGTGAACCAAATTTCGTATGGAAACTGATCAAAAGAGATAATTCAAAAGCCTATAATGCTTTCAAAATTACCAGTGACCAGTGGTATGGTTACTTTAAAAGTGAATTTTCCGAGCCTGATCCATCATTGTCAAACCAATACGAAAGGGAGCTAGATGGTTGCTTAGGCCAATCAACTGATGAGATCTTATAAGCGTGGAGTTAATATTTCTGTCATCAAATCGATAAGTGATATGTATAAAAAGCTAAATGCCAGAGTTAAGGTTACCATCTCACCTGGTATGGTGGAACTCACTCCTTCAATTCCAGTAAAAAAGGGTATTAGACAGGGCGCTGTCACTTCTCCCCCCCCCTGTCTAATAACACTGACATTGTGCCACAACAGAGAGTTCTAACCACATGTATATTTATTAGCATTGACGTTCTACTACTTAATTATACTGATAACACTTGTATTGTTAATAAAATAGCCTTTGATTTGGGGAAATTCTTTGATTTCTCTATAGGTAGTATAAACGCATTGGTTTTCGATTTAATGAGAGTAAGACTGAGTTCCTGGTGCCCAATCGCCGTTTAGATTGCCCGAAAGATATTGAGTTAGGTGAACATATTATTAAAGCACAAGATGCACTGACGTATCTTGGTGTACCGATTAGGTCAAATCTTCGCGCCTTGCGTCAACTTTTGAAAGATTTTTTTGCCAGAAAAGCTAGGAATGCGTATGGTTTACTAGTTGCGTTAAAGTTTGAAATTAACCGCCGTATCTTAGCTAGCGTTTATAATACATTTGCTGTTCCGCATCTACTTGCCCTTGTACCATTTTGGTCTCTTCTTACTGCTTCAGATATTAGGGATATACGGAAGCGTCTCTACAAGTATGCAAAATATTTGCTAAGGCTGCCTCTCTGGACTAATAACGGCTCACTTTCCTCGAGGTATGGAGTTGCAAGTCCAGTGTCCGCGGTACAGAAAAGAAATGAGAGGTGTCAGAAGCAGATTATTGGTGAAAGCACCTCTGAAATTGTCTGTTGCCGATAATGGTTGTTGTTATATATAATTGCCCTTATTTGAATTTTTTTTTTCTTGTCTGTTCTTCTTTGTTTTGGTTCTGTTTGTATTTGTCAAAATTTATTTGTTTTTTTTTCCATTTTCTTTCTTTATACTCCATCAGTGTTGTATTTTACATTTATGATGGGCAATAAATTTATACATACATAAATACATACAGATATATATATATATATATATATATATATATATATATATATATATATATATATATATATATATATATATATATATATATATATATATATATATGTATATATATATTTATTTGTATGTATTCCAGACCATTCAGAATCCAAAGTTTCCATTTTGTTTCTTCTCATTTCCAGCTGATAAGTGATAATACCTGATACATGTAGGTTGAGCTTTTAGCCTGAATCTCAGAAGCTGAAAGTGAGTGCATATGGAAAAGGTGCCAGCTTCTCTGTTATTTTGACTGTGGCGAGTAAAACCAGGGTGCATAAAATCATCTATAGATGAAGAATTTTCAAGGCGTTTGCTTCACAAAAGAGTAAGCAACCCTAAAAAATACAACATAAAATAAACATAGATTAAAGTCTTAGCACTCATTTGGTGATGAGTGACATTTTTTTACGAAACAATTTTGTTTTATGTTATAAATTTGGAAAATGTGTCAACTTTATGTCCCAAACTTCTAAAATGTGTCCCTGTTTTGCTCTATTATGTCCCGGTACATTGAAATATGTCCTTTGGACGTAAAATATGTCCAGTTGGTAGGTAACCCTGAGTATATTGAGCCATTGAACCCACATTGTTTTCAAAATGAAATGTTTTTCGCTCCATATTAATAATGGAAGGATTTATCAAGTTGTAAGGAACATAATAATGAATAATAGGTGATGATTTTAAAGACTTGGTGCCGGGCAGGACAGTTCATCGTCTGGTCAGGGTTGCCACTGTCAGTAGGATTTTGCTAGATCTAGTAAAAAAAAAAAATCGAGTAAATTTAGAAGATCTAGAAAATTTCCTAAAATTTAGTAAAAAGTCATGATTTATAAGTACTCCAGCTAAGCATTGGGCACTCCATCGCCTGAAATGCTTCGTGATTATGAGTCGTAGTTGTTCGTCCAAAAAAACTTAAGATTGATCAGGGCCCGCTGTCCGCTGTGGCAAATTAGCAATGCTACTTGGCAGTTTTCAAATTTGTTGGCAGATTTGTTTTAAAATACCATTTTTATATATATAAATAATTTTTTCTCAAAAAAAGCCGTCAAAACACAAGTTGTGCTCCACTGTGCAAAAAGTGGGGTAGCATAGTAGCAATGCTGCTTGGCAATTTGCATGGCCTATTCTGCTCAGTTCATTGGCAAATCTATCGTAGTTTACAGTCTGGTTAACTGGAAGCAACTGAACTATTCCAGTTCTATCTGAAAATCCTCCTGAAAGGTACACTGGAAAAGCAAGGAATTGGTGGTCAGCACCGGTTCAAAGGTCAAATATGCGTTCTATAAGGATTGTTTTACTTTGGATATCAAGCAGGATAGAGTCCCAGCTGTTAAGAACCATATTCGGTCCAATTGAAAAGTATTTTACAGGTCTGTTTCCACGCCGTTCATTGCAACCACTAATGTCTTTCAAAGAAACGACTTCACAACCCTTATTGTCTTTTAATAGTCCTTTATAACGGTCTGCTACAACATGCAGCTGAGTTGATTGTATGGGAAGTTTCCCTAGGAGATTCATAAGAGTTCCTTTAGCAAAGTCTACTAAAATTTCATATCTCCTAGGAAATTGGCCGAGGAAATTGACCGCGATGTGAAAAAATGTCGATACTCATGTTAGTGTAATTAAAATGTGGACAGTGGTTTTTTTTTCACGGGGGAAAAAAATATAATATTCAGAAAATGTGAAACTTCCTCATTTTTCAAAAGCAGGGTTGCCACCGTCAGTAGGATTTTACTATATATATTAAAAAAGAAAAAATCTACTAATTTATAGAATCTAGTAAATTTAGAGAATCTAGTAAATTTTCCGAAATCTAGTAAAAAGTCATGATTTATAATAAAAAAAAAACTTTTGTTATTTTCCATGAATTCAGGGAAAAAATTATGGTCCATTCATTACAAAATCTGATTTCGATTACGTTAGATATTATGGCTACTATTGCTTTCATTTTTGCGATTTTGCGTCAATCCTAGCGCTTAAAAATCTTTACTTTTCTCTCGGCTTCTTCTTGATACTCGCTTTGAAAGACAAACTATTTAAAATCAGGACTGGTCTGCCGGCTTAATTTGTTTTCAGAAAATTTTCTCAGACTCTCATAACTGCTGCTACGTTTGTTAGTTAGCCTTGTCCCTTTTTAAAGACGCTGCTGGAAACGAACTTTTTCCATGCTTGCCCAACTTCTTTCTGACTCTCTGCAGCTTGCCCCATTCAAGTGCTGGAGCAGAGAGACAGTTCTTGATTTTGTCGGTCATCCAAAATAAAAACCGGAATAGGCTAAATGTTTGGAGTGTTTCGTCCCTGATGAAAACGAAGCAACTTATTCTCAGGTCGTCAAGTGGAGTACATGACTGGGTGATCCCCAGCGATTTGACTCGGGCTATCAAGAAATGGAAAAAATTAGATCCCTTCAGTCAGAATTCGACACTAGTGGATACTTTAAATTCGGATGAGGCCGAAAACGATTAAAGCCTTTTAAGTGCGACTTTTTTTTAATTGTGACTATATATTTTTCTTCTTACTTTTCAATTCGTATGATTTGCCTGACCCGAAGAATATTGACACAATATTATTTATTTTAAAACTAATTATTGTTTTTTATATCAGTTTTCTTTTTCTTGGCAGCCCTAGTCCAATTTGAGGTGTACTTTTAATTTACATATGTTTACAACTAAACCGGTAGCCGATTATTTCATTTCCGTTTCGAAGTGACATAGATTGTATTGGTTTTTGATTCCGTTGAATACGAACGAGAGAGAATCCAGGAAAAATCAGTTCAAAAAAATTAATTTCTTTTAAAAATTAACTGCTTTAAAATTTCCAGAAATTTTTGTAAACACCTTATCCCTTATTTAAAGACCAGCCCAACTAGCCTTTTAAAACTGGCAAATTTCCTCCTAAAAAAGGCAAAATTGAAAGGGTTTAGATTTCAAACGTAAAAACGGAAACTGGGGACAAATTTCAAAAGCCATCACTTTCAAACACACCTCAGATTCTAAACACTCCATCGCCAGAATTACTTCGTGAACATGAGTTGTAGCTGTTTTTCTTCGTTGATTGTTTTTTAATTTTTCGATATATCTGAATTTTATGACCTGAAGACCATTGATAAATTAAAAGCCGGGCTTCACCAGCAGGATTTCCAAAGCCTAAGATTCCAGACTATTGTTTGACGTCTTGGATACACCGCATCTGGAATATGAAGCCTATCCAGTAGTAGGCTATACCCAAATAATAAAAAAAAACATTTTTGAGCTTATAGGATTCCGGAATTTCCATTCATACTATGAAAACAAAAGAAAAGAGGAAAAGAGAAAAAAAAGAAGAAAAAAGGAAAAAAGAATGTGGAAATTCTATTGATTATCCTCCTAAAGTAAAAATCGATGGTTGATGGTGCGCGTGTGGCGGCAGCCGCACGTGCAGAAAATTTTTTTCAGCATTTACTAAAAACAGATGCGATTTTTCATGAATGTCTGAGTCCGAATCGTAAATAAAATTCTGAAAAATGCTGACATTGAGTGAACTTTTATCACTCAGCTGGCAATTGTGCTCGGTGTCTTTATTTTTAGTATATATATAAGAAGGGTACCTAAAAAAAAAAAAAAAAAAAAAAATGCTGTTCAGATCCAAATTTAACACAAAAGATAAAAATTAAAATATAAACTATCTTATTAAATAAAAAAAAGCCTATCAATAAATTTTAGCTTCCCAAAAGGAAAACCAAAATTACAGATACACAAAATTGTCGTGACTGAAAACAGAAAGTGTATCGCACCTTTTCATAGTTTTTATTCAATAGCAAAATTATTAGTAAAATTTTGAAACTTCTGAAGGAGTTACCCTAAATCGTTTGCTACGCTTTCGAACGGTTCGTCATAACGAACTGCATAGTAAGTGTAACTCGTCTGAATAGTAACCGAAACTGTTAAAAAATGGAATTTTAATATCAATTGATACATCAAAAGAGTTGGATTTTTATGCTGATTTTTATACTTTTCCTTTCACTCCTTAATTTAAGCACTTAATATAAACACAAATATCTCTTTTTAATTGTTTCCTCCATAACCAAATACAACTCAACAATGTTTAAATTTTTGTTAGGGACGGGGGGGGGGGCGACAAGTTCAAATCACACCCTGGGTGTCACAAGACCTTGCTACGCCACAGATTGTAGCTATATTTTAATAAATATTTAGTTGTTATTTTGGTTAGGTTAGGTATCATTTTGCACGAAGCCCTGCTATACTTACCACCCCCACCCCCCCACAATGTCCCAATATATAGGCCAAATTATATATATCCTATCAATCTCCCAAGCGTCTCAGTTGTTTCAACCCTGTACCTGTAGATCCGAAATCTCGAGTGTCAACTGGCTAACAGATAAGTACCGTCTTCTGAAGTTTTCTATGTGCCTGTATAAACATATAATCTACACTTTTTGTAACAAAATCAAAACTGGATTTTGGGTCCAAATTATGAGTTCATAATAAGTTGAGTGTTCTCCAAGTAGTCCGGCAATGCTTATCAGGGCTCACGTACCGATATATGGCAGAAACTATTAAGACATCAACTTATTTCATATCCACCGGCACTGTTTGAGGTTACACAAAGTGGAAGAACTGTCTTAAAAACTGGCAGTAAGTGCGCTTTATTAGAATTTCTGAAAGACTCTCTTACCATCGAAAAGTGGCCAGCTGAAGTACCGAGTTTCTAAGAGGCAGCAAGTGTGGGAGTAGTTGTACATTTTATGCCGTTTATAAGAGGCCAACCTCCTAGGAGAGATAAAATTTTAGTAGACTTTGCTAAAGGAACTCTTATGGATCTCCTAGGGAAACTTCCCAAACAAACAACTCAGCTGCATGTTAGTAGAAAGGGGTCATGAGCTCCGACGAGAACACCATGCTGCCATCTAAAATTTAGTCTAACGCTGACGGGACGTAATTTATTCAAGTATTATCAATCCACGAAGGGGAGAGAATTTCTGAGAAACTGATTTCTATAATCGGGGGGAATGTATTGATCCATGAAAGGGAAATTTATTTGTTGTTTCTAAGGGGAATTATTAATTCAAGAAAGAGGAATTTATTTGTTGTTTCTAAGGGGAATTACTGATTCACGAAAGGGGAATTAAGAAAAAATATGGCTTCTTTCATCTTTAGGTCTGAGGGATAAAATTAATATTCTGTTTTTAAATATGGCTTCTTTGATCCTTAGTGTCAAAAATTAGAAATGACATCACTTGTTATCTTGGAATTATGCGGGAGTCTAAAGAGATCGAAAAATCATTTTTTCAATACTGCCTCTCTAATCTTTAAGTCAGAGAGATAAATTGATATTCTATCGAAACCATAATAGTGTAGCTAGGAACATCTTAGAGATGAAGAGATTAACGCGGGAAATGCTTTCCTAGAAATTTTAAATGTGACAGCGCAGGGATGCCAATACAAAAGGAACACGCAGAAATTACGTTTAGGGATTATTTGGGCGAAACTGTTTTGAGACATTTTAGAAGATGATTTAAGCGAAACCGTTTGAGGCATTTTAGAAGATGATTTTAGAAGATGATTTAGAAGATGATTTGAGGGTGAAAATCTGTGGTCGTTATAATACACAAGTTCCGTTTAAACAATGTTGTGAGGTCCCCTACCCCAGCCTCAAAGGACCCCCCTACCCCTACCCTAAAGGGCCCCTCTACCCCAACCCCCAAGGGCCCCCGGGCGCCAAAGGCCCCCCGGGCCCCAAAACCCCCCCTTAAGTGCCCCCGGGACCCCACATTGTTTTTTAAATACTTTTTTGAATCAATTTGTTTGCATGTCTGGGTTGGCGTTTCCAAGTCCAAGAATTTGTCGTTGTTGCTTTGTATATCTAGAGTGCCTATCTTTCTCTGTTTGTATGTCTGATTCTATTTGTTTGCATGTCTGGGTTGGTGTTTGCAAGTCCAAGTATTTGTCTTTGATGGTTTGTATATCTAGAGTGAGTGTCTTTGTCTGTTCGCTGGTCTGATTCTATTTGTTTGAATGTCTGGGTTGGTGTTTGCAAGTCCAAGTATTTGTCTTTGTTGGTTTGTATATCAAAATTTACTGTCTTTCTCTGTATGAATGTCTGATGCTATATTTTTTAATGTCTTGGTTGGTGTTTGCAAGTCCAAGTATGTCTTTGTTGTTTTGTATATCTACAGTGCCTTTAATTCTCTGTTTGCATGTCTGATTCTATTTGTTTACATGTCCGGGTTGGTGTTTGCAAGTCCAAGTATTTGTCTTTGTTGGTTTGTATATCTAAAGTGCCTGTCTTTCTCTGTTTGCATGTCTGATTATATTTGTTTTCATGTCTGGGTTGGTGTTTGCAAGTCCAAGTATTTGTCTTTGTTGGTGTGTATATCGAAAGTGCCTGTCTTTCTCTGTTTGCATGTCAGATTCTATTTGTTTGCATGTCTGGCTTGGTATTTACAAGTCCAAGTATTTGTCTTTGTTGGTTTGTATATCTAAAGTGCATGTCTTTCTCTGTTTGCATGTCTGATTCTGTTTGTTTGCATGCCTGGGTTGGTGTTTACAAGTCCAAGTATTTGTCTTTGTTGGTTTGTATATCTAAAGTGCCTGTCTTTCTCTGTTTGCATGTCTGGGTTGAAGTTTGCTAGTCCAAGTATTTGTCTTTGTTGGTTTGTATATCTAAACGGCCTGTCTTTCTCTGTTTGCATGTCTGATTCTATTTGTTTGCATGTCTGGGTTGGTGTTTGCAAGTCCGAGTATTTGTCTTTGTTGGTTTGAATGTCTAAAGTGTCTGTCTTTTTCTGTTTGTGTGTCTGATTCTATTTGTTTGCATGTCCAAGTATTTTTCTTTGTTGGTTTGAATGTCTAAAGTGTCTGTCTTTCTCTGTTTGTGTGTCTGATTCCATTTGTTTGCATGTCTGGGTTGGTGTTCGCATGTCCAATTATTTGTCTGGATTATTTCAGTAGTGTTTTATCGTGCTTTATCATGCCACTGTTACATTCTGAAGATGTTTCTAAGTTCATTTTGGATTTCTTTCGTTGAAATACAAGAGTTGGAATATTTCAGTAGTGTTTTGTTATGGTTTACCTTGTCACAGTTACATTCTCTTGATTTTTCAAAGTTCATTTTGGATTTCTTTCGTTGAAATGTAAGAGTTGTAATATTTCAGTAGTGTTTTATCGTGGTTTACATTGTCACAGTTACATTCTCATGATTTTTCAAAGTTCATTTTGAATTTCTTTAATTGAAATGCAAGAGTTGGAATATTTCAGTAGTGTTTTGTGGTGGTTTACCTAGTCCCAATTACATTCTCTTGATTTTTGAAAGTTCATTTTAGATTTCTTTCATTGAATTGTAAGAGTTGGAATATTTCAGTAGTGTTTTGTCGTGTTTTACCTTGTCACAGTTACATTCTCTTGATTTTTCAAAGTTCATTGTGGATTTCTTTCATTGAAATGTGTTTTTTTGTGCTTTACCTTGTCACCGTTACATTCTCTTGATTTTTCAAAGTTCATTTTGGATTTCTTTCGCTGAAATGCAAGAGTTGGAATATTTCAGTAGTGTCTTGTCGTAGTTTACCTTGTCACAGTTACATTCTCTTGGTTTTTCAAAGTTGATTTTGGATTTCTTTCGTTGAAATGCAAGAGTTGGAATATTTCAGTAGTGTTTTGTCGTGGTTTACCTTGTCACAGTTACATTCTCTTGATTTTTCAAAATTCATTTTGGATTTCTTTCGTTGAAATGTAAGAGTTGGAATATTTCAGTAGCGTCTTATAGTGGTTTACATTGTCACAGTTACATTCTCATGATTTTTCAAAGTTCATTTTGAATTTCTTTAATTGAAATGCAAGAGTTGGAATATTTCAGTAGTGTTTTGTTGTGGTTTACCTAGTCCCAATTACATTCTCTTGATTTTTGAAAGTTCATTTTAGATTTCTTTCATTGAATTGTAAGAGTTGGAATATTTCAGTAGTGTTTTGTCGTGGTTTACCTTGTCACAGTTACATTCTCTTGATTTTTCAAAGTTCATTTTGTATTTCTTTCATTGAAATGTGTTTTTTTGTGCTTTACCTTGTCACCGTTACATTCTCTTGATTTTTCAAAGTTCATTTTGGATTTCTTTCGCTGAAATGCAAGAGTTGGAATATTTCAGTAGTGTCTTGTCGTAGTTTACCTTGTCACAGTTACATTCTCTTGGTTTTTCAAAGTTGATTTTGGATTTCTTTCGGTGAAATGCAAGAGTTGGATTATTTCAGTAGTGTTTTGTCGTGGTTTACATTGTCACAGTTACATTCTCTTGATTTTTCAAAGTTCATTTTGGATTTCTTTCATTGAAATGCAAGAGTTGGAATATTTTAGTAGTGTTTTGTTGTGCTTTACCTTGTCACAGTTACATTCTCTTGATTTTTCAAAGTTCATTTTGGATTTCTTTCGTTGAAATGCAAGAGTTGGAATATTTCAGTAGTGTTTTGTTGTGGTTTACCTTGTCACAGTTACATTCTCTTGATTTTTCAAAGTTCATTTTGAATTTCTTTCATTGAAATGCAAGAGTTGGAATATTTCAGTAGTAATTTGTCTTGTTTTACCTTGTCACAGTTAAGTTCTCTTGATTTTTCTAAGTTCATTTTGGATTTCTTTCATTGAAATGCAAGAGTTGGAATATTTCAGTAGTGTTTTGTTGTGCTTTACCATTTCACAGTTACATTCTCTTGCTTTTTCAAAGTTCATTTGTAATTTTTTTGTTGAAATGCAAGGGTTGGAATATTTCAGTAGTGTTTTGTTATGGTTTACCTTGTCACAATTACATTCTCTTTATTTTTCAAATTTCATTTTGGATTTCTTTCGTTGAAATGCAAGAGTTGAATATTTCAGTAGTGTTTTGTTGTGGTTTACCTTGTCACAGTTACATTCTCTTGATTTTTCAAAGCTCTTTTTGGAATTCTTTCAATGAAATGCAAGAGTTGGAATATTTCAGTGGTGTTTTGTTGTGGTTTACCTTGTCACAGTTACATTCTCTTGATTTTTCAAAGTTCATTTTGGATTTCTTTCGTTGAAATGCAAGAGTTGGAATATTTCAGTATTGTTTTGTTCTGATTTTCCGTGTCACAGTTACATTCTCTATATTTTTCAAAGTTCTTTTTGGATTTCTTTCATTGAAATGCAAGAGTTGGAATATATCAGTAGTGTTTTGTTGTGGTTTACCTTGTCACACTTATATTCTCTTGATTTTTCAAAGTTCATTTTGAATTTCTTTAATTGAAATGCAAGAGTTGGAATATTTCAGTAGTGTTTTGTTGTGGTTTACCTTGTCACAGTTACATACTCTTGATTTTTCAAAGCTCATTTGGAATTTCTTTCGATGAAATGCAAGAGTTGGAATATTTCAGTAGTGTTTTGTTATGGTTTACCTTGTCACAGTTACATTCTCATGATTTTTCAAAGTTCATTTTGGATTTCTTTCGTTGAAATGCAAGAGTTGGAATATTTCAGTAGTGTTTTGTCCTGGTTTACCTTGTAACTGGTACATTCTCTTGATGTTTCAAAGTTCCTTTGGGATTTCTTTCGTGAAATGCAAGAGTTGGAATATTTCAGTAGTGTTTTGTAGTGCTTTACCTTGTCACACTTACATTCTTTTGATTTTTCAAAATTCATTTTGGATTTCTTTCATTGAAATGCAAGAGTTGGAATATTTCAGTAGTGTTTTGTCATGGTTTACCTTGTCACACTTACATTCTCTTGATTTTTCAAAGTTCATTTGGAATTTCTTTCATTGAAATGGAAGAGTTGGAATATTTCAGTAGTGTTTTGCTATGGTTTACCTTGTCACAGTTACATTCTCTTGTTTTTTCAAAGTTCATTTTGGATTTCTTTCATTGAAATGCAAGAGTTGGATATTTCAGTAGTGGTTTGTAGTGCTTTACCTTATCACACTTACATTCTATCGATTTTTCAAAATTCATTTTGGATTTCTTTCATTGAAATGCAAGAGTTGGAATATTTCACTAGTGTTTTGTCATGGTTTACCTTGTCACACTTACATTCTCTTGATTTTTCAAAGTTCATTTGGAATTTCTTTCATTGAAATGGAAGACTTGGAATATTTCAGTAGTGTTTTGCTATGGTTTACCTTGTCACAGTTACATTCTCTTGTTTTTTCAAAGTTCATTTTGGATTTCTTTCGTTGAAATGCAAGAGTTGGAATATTTCAGTAGTGTTTTGTTGTGGTTTACCTTGTCACTGTTACATTCTCTTGATTTTTCAAAGTTCATTTTGGATTTCTTTCATTGAATTGCAAGAGTTGGAATATTTCAATAGTTTTTTCTCGTGGTTTACCTTGTCACAGTGACATTCTCTTGATTTTTCAAAGTTCATTTTGGATTTCTTTCATTGAAATGCAAGAGTTAGAATATTTCAGTAGTGTTTTTTTGTGGTTTACCCAGTCACTGTTACATTCTCTTGATTTTTCAAAGTTCATTTTCGATTTCTTTCGTTGAAATGCAAGAGTTGGAATATTTCAGTAGTGTTTTGTCATGGTTTACCTTGTCACAGTTACATTCTCTTGATTTTTCAAAGTTCATTTTTGGATTTCTTTCGTTGAAATGCAAGAGTTGGAATATTTCACTAGTGTTTTGTATCTGGGTTGATTTTTTGCAAGGCCAAGAATTTGTCTTTGTTAGTTTGAATGTCTGAAGTGCATATATTTCTCTGTTCCTATGTCTGAATCTATTTGTTTACATGACTGGGTTGGTGTTTGGTTAGGTTAGGTTAGGTTAGCTAGGTTAGGTTAGCTAGTAAAAATTTCTCTATGTTTAAGCTAGGTAAGGTTTGCTTATCATGAGTGCTCATGATAAGCTAACCTAACCTAACCTAACTTAAACATGATGAGCTAACCTAACCTAACCTAACTTAAACATGGAGAAATGTTTACTAGCCAACCTAACCTAACCAAACACCAACCCAGACATGTAAACCAATAGATTCAGACATAGAAACAGAGAAAGACATGCACTTTAGACATTCAAACTGACAATGAAAAATTCTTGGACTTGCAAAAAACCAGCCGAGATACAAAACACAAGTGAAATATTCCAACTCTTGCATTTCAACGAAAGAAATCCAAAAATGAACTTTGAAAAATCAAGAGAATGTAACTGTGACAGGGTAAACCATGACAAAACACCACTGAAATATTCCAACTCTTACATTTCAACGAAAGAAATCCAAAATGAACTTTGAAAAATCAAGAGAATGTAACAGTGACTAGGTAAACCACGACAAAACACTACTGAAATATTCCAACTTTTGCTTTTCAATTAAAGAAATACAAAATGAACTTTGAAAAATCAAGAGAATGTAACTGTGACAAGGTAAACCACGAGAAAACTATTGAAATATTCCAACTCTTGCATTTCAATGAAAGAAATCCAAAATAAACTTTGAAAAATCAAGAGAATGTAACAGTGACAAGGTAAACCACAACAAAACACTACTGAAATATTCCAACTCTTGCATTTCAAAGAAAAAAATCCAAAATGAACTTTGAAAATTCAAGAGAATGTAACTGTGACAAGGTAAACCACGACAAAACACTATTGAAATATTCAAACTCTTGCATTTCAAAGAAAGAAATCCAAAATGAACTTTGAAAAAACAAGAGAATGTAACTTTGACAAGGTAAACCATAGCAAAACACTACTGAAATATTCCAACTTTTGCATTTCAATTAAAGAAATTCCAAATGAACTTTGAAAAATAATTTCTTAGACCACACTGCTTTTACATTTAAAAAAAAAAATTTAAAAAAGAAAAACGGGTTTTAATTTTCTATAAAACAGTGAAATACAAAACAATTAATTATACATAAATACTCCGAATATTTCGGCCCCACGTCCGGGAGCCTTTCTCAACGGAAAAAAATATAAAATGAAACAAAAAAAAATAATTTCTTTTTAAAAAAACTTAACTTACATCAGAATAAAACATACTAAACACATAAAGAGAAAGAAAAAAACAAAAGAAAAAATATAAATAAATAAGAAAACAGAACTCACATATTAAATAAACACTTCCATGCACTGAATGTCAATAATGATTCAACTCGCATCCTCACAGTATATAAATTGAAATCTATCAAAAATGAAGAATATATTTATACTAAGACCAAAACTATAAAAGGTCAACTAACCCCCCAGTCCATAACCCCTAATTAGATTTCACAAGTTCATCAACCAATTTATGAATTATAAATTGAACGGATTCGTTTGGTTGCAAGCTTAGCTGCAGTTCGTTTACTTATACCATCTTTTAACCCATTCTGACCTGTCTTCGCAAGGTCATCTTTCGTTTCAGAACTATTATTAAAATCAGTACTGGTTGAATATCTTGCCTGCATTTTAATTAAACTATTATAAATTGAATTGATCCTAAATTCCTCTTCATCTTTATTGATACTAGTACCCCCAAATATTATATTTTTTATTTCTATAATTTCCCTGAAGCTTTGTAAAAGTCCTACAGACGTATCTACTATTTTTGTTTGATGAAATAAAATACTGTGATGAGGAAAATTATAAAGATGCTTTGCAACAGCTGACTCGAACGTGTCAGGAGTTGTGTTTTGTTTTAGAGCTTAATATATTGCATTCTTGTGTTGCTGTAGCTTATTTTATAAAGTTTGATGAGTTCTTCCCACATAAAATTTACAACAAGAACATGGACTTTTGTAAACTCACTTTTGCAAATTTCTCGGTACCTTGTCTTTCCCTTTATTTAACAACGAGCTTATATTATGTCCTGATTTAAATGCTGTATTTATATTATGTTTTTTTAATTCTCTTCTTAATTTTTGTGATAAAATTGGGATAAAAGGCAAAGTTATGTAATTTGTTTCTTGATTTGACCCATCTTCTTCTAATATTTTTGGTTCCGTCAACTTTTTTTTCCTTTTTTCAATTATTTGAGAAATAATATTTTCCGGATAGCCATTATCTATTAGAATATCCTTAATAAAAATTAGTTCATTTTTTATGTATCCTAGTGATGCTAATTTTAATACCCTATCAACTAAAGAAATAACCACACCCCTTTTGACCTGGATCGGATGATTTGATGTGAAAGACAAATAACGGTTGTTATTAGTCGGTTTACGGTAAATTGAAAATGCTAGTTCGCTATTATTTCTATGGATCAAAATATCTAGAAACGGTAACTTATTCTCTGTTTCCTTTTCAATTGTAAAAATTAATTCTCCTCCCAAATTATTTAAATGTTCCAAAAAACCTTCAATTTCTGATTCCCCGTAGTTCCAAATAACTAAAATATCATCCATACATCTTCCCCGAAATTTAGGTTTTAAGAAATATATTTCTAAAGCTAAAGTTTCAACATACTCTGCATAAATATTTGCTAACAATGGACTTAAATGTCCTCCCATTGCTAAACCCCTAATTTGATGGTAAAAACTATCTCTAAACGTGAAATAGTTAGTATATATGCTAGTTATTCTGACTAAATTTAATATAGTTTCGAGTTCAATTCCCAAAGATAATTCTTCTATCTCATTTTGACGTTCCTCATGTTTTTTGGATAAAATACTAGACAGTTTATCAAAAGTAACCTACGTATACATGGATTTTATATCAAAACTGAACAATTTAGATTCTTCTGATATTTCTACACATAGAAGTATATCTTTTAAAAATTTAACGTTTTTTATATACGAATTTTGGAGATATAATAATGGTTTAAGTATCATTGCTGCCCATCTCTCGATTTTTACCATTGGTGAATTGGTTGTTGAAACAATAGGTCTTAAGGGGATGCCTGTTTTATGTATTTTTGGCAAACCATATATTCTAGGGCTAACTGATCCCCTTGGAAAGAACTTGTGATACATCTGGGGTGTGATACTTCCATTTGTTTTAAGGTCTTCTAAATCTTTTCTTAATCTTTTAGCATACAATTCAGTTGGGTCCGAGTTAAGTTAAGTTGGATACCAAAACTTGCACTGAGGCCATAAATTTTAGCTGTTTTAACGTAGAAATAAATTGATAAAGTTATAAAATTAAATTTGTTTATTTTTACGCGTAGGTGGTACATAAATGTGGTTTGCTGTTTTAAAATTCAAAGATACAACTGAAAGTAGAGCAAACAGGATTGAAGAAAAACTTAAAAAAAACTTCCTTCAAAATATTTTTTATGAATAAACTAGTTTTTATAGGGTTCTTTTTAAGAAAATATGCACATCCAATTATCCTGATGAACGTATCCCACAAAAGCTTTGCCCAAGCAAGACATTAATTTTATATCACTGGTTGAATATATATCTTCAATTTAACCATTGTTAAAACTAAATTTTGTTTCTACAATTGAATACCATTGTTATGGTCCCCCTAAAACTTTGGAAATGATACATATAAAGAAAAACACCATCTAAAAGAATGGAAAGGAGTAATCTTAACACTCCCTGGGTCTTCTAAGGACCAAAACATGATTTTCCTTACACTGACAACAATCTCCATTTCAAACCATGTGTTTTTATTTCTCATAACGAGAGAAAAAAAAAAAACGTAATATGTAACATGTAAAACGTGTGTAACATGTAAACATGTGTAACATGTAAACGTAATATGTAAACAATATGTAAACATTGGACAAAGTTCATAACTTGCAGCCCTTCCCCCGGGGACTGGAGGATTCAGTCATCCTCAAAGACATAGTTATTATATCTTTCGACCATGCTGAACAAAATGGCTATCTCAAAATTTTGATCGGGTGACTGGGAAAAAAATGAGCGTGGGAGGGGGCATAGTCGCCCTCCATTATTTGGGTCACTTAAAAAGGGCACTAAAGCTTTTAATTTCCATTCGAGAGAGCCCTCCCACGATATCTTAAGACAATAGGGTCAATGTGATCTCCCCTGAAAAAAACAAAAGCAAATGAACCCATAACCGTGATCTTTCTTCTGGCAAAAAATACAAATTTACCCATTTTTTCAGATGTGAGCTTGAAGCGTCAGCAGTAGGGCTCTCTGATATGCTGAATCTGATGGTGTGATTTTCATTAAGGTTCTATGACTTTTAGGGGGTGTTCCCCTTTTTTCTAAAATAGGGCAAATTTTCTCAGGCACGAGTGTTTCGGTTGAGCTTAATGTCCACCTCAAAATTTCATGAAAGTTTCATATTCATAACCTAAGCCTTATTAGAAGTAGTAGTGGGATTATTAATAGGATGCACAATAATGCCTTTCGATTATTTCAATATTTCCCTCAACTAGTGTTGTAACTGGTAAAATTGATCACGGTAAAATTGGGTATTTTACCGTAATTTTTTGGACCCTTGTAAAATTGGTATTTTACCTATTTAACGTAATTTATCCATTTCACGCAATTTACCTATTTTATCGATTTTTGACGTATTTTGCCGGTATCTTACATTTTTCTGACATGTTTTACGAGGGCTTGCAATTTTCCCAGCACAAAAGCGCAAAGAGTATCAGTAGCATCAGTAGCATACTACTGTATCAGTAGCAAGCAAACAATGCCTTTGGTTTGTTCAAAATCCCCCCACCCCAAGAAATTTTCGACTTAATACCCTTAGATATTAGTGCTTACTAAGATAATACTGGTAGTCTTAGGTATTACTTATATACTATATTACTTATATATGTATTACTTATATACTATATACAGATATCACTTATATACTATATACAGAAATTACTTATATATTATTACTTGTTACAGATATTACTGATATACTACATTACTTATATATATATATATTACTTATATACTATATACAGATATTACTTATATATTACAGGTAGTCTTTTTTAATAACCTTTTTTTAAAATACTGGTAATCTTAGATATTACTTATATACTATATTACTTATATATTATTACTTAGATATTACTTATATACTACATTACTTATATATATATATTACTTATATATTATATACAGATATTACTTAGATAATACTGGTAGTCTTTTTTAATAACTTGCTTACACATTGTATGTTCGGATTCAGTTCAACATCCTCTAAAAGCTACTCCTTAAAGCTCCTAGCCTCAATAGTAGAAGCAGAGGTAGAAAAAGCAGCAGCAGTAGAATGCATATAGTGCTTTTTCGTTAGTTCAACATCTCCCTCATCATCCCAGGAAAGTTTTAACTTAATAGCTTAAGCTATTCCTGAGGTACTTCTGCTCTTTCTATTAGACTAAACCGAAAGGGTGTAAGTGCATCCACGTTTTTTTCAGGGAAAGTTTGGTTAGATGTGAAACTAATCCAAAATATACGTCTATCTGGATTTTCAATCATAATTTTTTTGCAAAATTTGGCAAGACCTATATCTAGCAGGCTAAAATTCGGATAAAAAAGACTACGTTATTTAAAATCAATTTAAAAGGTCTTTCCATAAAAGACCTTTTTCTTCAGGGAAAATTAAAGAGAAACATTAAACTAAAGATAAGCAGAAACAAAGTAAAATTATCTGTCCAGATTAAAACTATCATAAATTCCCTCTAACAAATAAACGGAACTCTAAACGAAAAGAAACTACAATAAAAAACCGAATCAAACTCTAAACGAGCAGAAACTGAGAGGAGTAGGGATGACACCTCTCCGTTCTTTCTTCTAAAGATGTTTATCCATACTCAATTCCTTTTTTAGTACGATTGTTCTGAGTAAAGTGCATATTATATTCTGTTCTATCAAAGGCATGAGGGGCGTCAGCTTTACTCCTTTTTTTTTCGGCACGTTTTGAGTCTTGGACTTAAAAAATTATTAACTTTACACTGATACATTTTTTTATAAACGCTGATAATGTTCCAGTATCCAAATTTTGACGTATATGCAAGTAGAGTCGTTCCAAAATGGGAAGCAGGTCAAAAGGGCATCAGCCCCAGGCACCTAGGATAAAGAGGGGGCGGGGATTACCCACGTTGTTCAATTTTGTTTTTTCAGTTTACCTTTTTTGGCTTTTATTTGAGTCGGGAGGGGACCGATGCAATTGATCTGTCCGGGGACCCGCCAGACATAGGACGGCTCTGTCTGCAAGGCTGCTACCAAATAATTTTTCCAGGTTGTAAGAAGTAAGTGTTAAGTGTTTTGATTTTTTTTTTATGATCATTCTAAAGCTTCCTACGTAGAAATCCATGAAGATAAAAACAATTCTACAAAAAACGTGTGTTTTGAATCTAAGAATATAAATAGAAGCTTTTTCAATAAAGTTTTTATCAACATAGTTTTGGGAGTAAACTTCACTTAGGTAGGGTATGCTTGTAGGGTTTTCTTTAGCCTACCTACGAATTTCTTCTTTAGCCTGCCTCGAATCTATGTGATTTTTCGGGGTATTTGAGCAACTTTTGATAGTTCCAACAATTTATTCGAGTTCAGAACTTCCTTTTTTATGATATAAACAAAATAGTACAACATACATGGTTTTAGAAGATTTGCATGTAGATATTGTTAGAAGAAAAGATCAGCTATAGTTGATTGTAAAATTAAATCCAAATAAGGCAGTCTGAACTTGAAAGACCGGTAATTCTTATTGAGCTAAACAGTCAATAAAATCATCAAGTTGCTAGTAATTTCTAGGATAATGTATTATCTAGTAAAGGCAGGGCATCCAATAAGTCGCGTTTATCTGACGAGTCGATATCCTTTATCCAGTAAAGGTGCCGAAGCTTTGGACAATATTTCTTTACAGTTTCGAGCGTTTTACTAGTCACTTTAGGACAACCCTGAAAAGAAAAAAAGAATATATGACTAACGATTTCAGAAAAATAATGTAAGAATTCTAAGCGATTTAAAGGAAATAACTATTACCCCAAACCGCTTCACCCAACTTTCACATAACGAGATTTAGGACTAAAACATCCAATGCTGCGTATTCCGAGTTTGATGTTTTTATAAAAATCAAATTTAGCATTCGATCTTTTTATTTTGTTTTTATTTCCTGCTGTTTTGATTCTGGGACTCGCTCAACAAGGGTACAGGTCTATGGGTCTATCTTTCTTCATCGGTATTCTATGGAAAAAAATACAACCTTGAGAGCTACACCAGAAAGACAGTTAAATAAAATATAAAAGAGACAATAAAGCAACAGAAATATTTACAATGGATTTAGGTATAAATAAGGTTCGATACTGCTGATATCCTTTTTTTTTTTTTATTGCAAATTCGATGTAGAAGTTGCAATGCAGTTTCTCGGTGCTCACCATGTTTGATTATATGCAATGCCATTGCGCCTATTTTTTTTGCATTTCTCAGGCTGTTGTGCACATTTAGTCTATTTTGAAATTAGTAGTAAATAAAGAGGATGGGATAAATACGTGGATGCCAAATTTTGGAATTATACTTCACAATTAAATATTGCAGAATTTTCCTTCCGTGTTGAATATAAAATAAAAAACACAAATAGCCAAAACAAGAAAAACGATAGGGAATTCTTTTCGTAAGACAGTGAAGATAATTTGAACGAACATTTCGGCCCGACGGCCAAGGGCCGTTCTCAGCAAGACAAAATTATATAAAAGAAGACTCACAACAATATGCGACCAATAAAACTAAAAAGCTAAATTTTTCAAAACAGTCCCAGCATTCTTACGTCAGCGAAGTTCAACCAGGACTGATGAAAAAGTGAGGTAAAACAAGGCGATCATTGAGATGAAAGAAAAATTATATAAAAACACGGTCTTATTGCTAATACAGCCTTTTTAGCAGCTAACCTCCAAGGTCTTTTTGAAACCAGTTTTTTGTTTAAGTCTATTGGTTTTTTAAAATATTTTGTAAGATCATTTTTAATTAAATTTCTGTATAGAGCATTTAGTGTATATCCCCCCAAGTCCCTATTTATGGAAATATTATTATTAATCTTAAATCTGATTTCAATCGCTTCTCGAACTACCTGTTGTATGCCTAGGTCATGGCTAATAAAGGCAGCTTCATCAAAAATTATTTTGTGGCTGGGATTTGCCTTTGGTTAGTTCAACAACCCCACAACGTACTCCTGAGGTTTCAGCTTAATGCACCAAGTTATTCCTCAGATAAATAATTTCTTAGACCACACTGCTTTTCCATTTACAAAAAATTAAACAAGAAAAACGGATTTTAATTTCTATAAAACAGTGAATACAGCACATTTAATTAAACAAAAATACTCCGAATATGAGTTAAGACTTAAATTAATCACCCCAGGCCATGGGGTGATTAATTTAAGCAAAAAGGATTTTATCAAAGAACGGAAGAAAATTCTTGAAAGAATTGTAAAATTCGGAATTCATTCTAAAAATTTACCGATAGAGGAAATTGTTTCAAAGATTAAGTCAGAGGTTCATTAGTGCCAAAAATATGTAAATAATTTAGATGACTTAAGACTAGGGTTAGTGAATATTTCAATAGATTTTGGTAGTTATCAAGAAAACGTTAAGAACAAAGATATTAAAGTTTTTAAAGATTTAAAAAGAGTTGATTCTCTAATAATAACGAAAGCGGATAAGAGCAATACAGTAGTAATCCTAGGTAAAGATGATTATGATAGTAAAATAGAAACAATTCTAAGTGATACTTCAACATATAAAAAACTTAACTCGGACCCAACTGAATTGTATGTTAAAAGATTAAGAAAAGATTTAGAAGACCTTAAAACAAATGGAAGTATTACACCCCAGATGTATCACAAGTTCTTTCCAAGGGGATCAGTTAGCCCTAGAATATATGGTTTGCCAAAAATACATAAAACAGGTATCCTCTTAAGACCTATTGTTTCAACAACCTATTCACCAACGGTAAAAATCAAGAAATGGGCAGCAATGACACTTAAACCATTATTATATCTCCAAAATTCGTATATAAAAAACTCGGAATTTTTTAAAAGATAAACTTATAAGTGTAGAAATATCAGAAGAATCTAGATTGTTCAGTTTTGATATAAAATCCATGTATACGTATATTTCTTTTGATAAATCGTTTAGTATTTTATCCAAAAAACTTGAGGAACGAAAAAATGAGATAGAAGAATTATCTTCGGGAATTGAACTGGAAACTATATTAAATTTAGTCAGAATAACTAGCAGGTATACTAAATATTTCACGTTTAGAGATAATTTTTACCATCAAATTAGGGGATTAGCAATGGGAGGGCCTTTAAGTCCGTTGTTAGCAAATCTTTATGTAGAGTATGTAGAAAATTTAGCTATAGAAACATATTTTTTTAAATCTAAATTTTGGGGCATATATATGGATGGTATTTTAGTTATCTGGAATTACGAGGAATCAGAAATTGAAAGTTTTTTGGAACATTTAAATAATCTGTGAGAAGAATTCATTTTTGCAATTGAAAAGGAAACAGAGAGTAAGTTACCGTTTCTAGATATTTTGATCCATTGAAATAATAACGAACTAGCGTTTTCAATTTACCGTAAACCTACTAATAACAACCGTTACTTGTCTTTCGCATCAAATCATCCGATCCAGGTAAAAAGGGGTTTGGTTATTTCTTTAGTTGATAGGGTATTAAAATTAGCATCACCAGAATACATAAGCAATGAACTAATTTTTATTAAGGATATTCTAGTAGGTAATGGCTATCCGGAAAATATGATTTCTCAAATAATTGAAAAAAGGAAAAAAAAGTTGACGGAACCAAAAATATTAGAAGAAGATAGGTCAAATCAAGAAACAAATTACATAACTTTGCCTTTTATCCCAATTTTATCACAAAAATTAAGAAGAGAATTAAAAAAACATAATATAAATACAGCATTTAAATCAGGACATAATATAAGCTCGTTGTTAAATGAAGGGAAAGACAAGGTACCGAGAAATTTGCAAAAGGGAGTTCACAGAATTCCATGTTCTTGTGGTAAATTTTATGTGGGAAGAACGCAACAAACTTTAGAAAATAGGCTACAACAACACAAGAATGCAATCTATTGCGCTCTAAAACAAAACAAAACTCCAGAAGCGTTTGAGTCAGCTGTTGCAGAACATCCTTATAATTTTCCTCATCACAGTATTTTATTTGATCAAACAGGAATAGTAGATACGTCTGTAGGACTTTTACAAAGCTTCAGGGAAATTATAGAAATAAAAAATATAATATATGGGGGTACTAGTATCAATAAAGATGAAGGGGAATTTAGGATCAATTCAATTTATAATAGTTTAATTAAAATGCAGGCAAGATATTAAACCAGTACTGATTTTAATAATAGTTCTGAAACGAAAGATGACCTTGCGAACAAAGGTCAGAATGGGTTAAAAGATGGGAAAAGTAAACGAGCTGCAGCTAAGCTTGCAACCAAACGAATCCGTTCAATTTATAATTTATAAATTGGTTGATGAACTTGTGAAATTTAATTAGGGGTTATGGACCGGGGGGTTAGTTGACCTTTTATTGGTGTGGTCTTAGTATAAATATGTTCTTCATTTTTGATAGATTTTAATTTATATACTGTGAGGAGGCGAGTTGAATCATTATTGACATTCAGTGCATGGAAGTGTTTATTTAATATGTGAGTTTTGTTTCTTATTTATTTATATTTTTCTTTTGTTTTTTTCTTTCTCTTTATGTGTTTAGTATGTTTTATTTTGATGTAAGTTAAGTTTTTTAAAAAGAAATTTTTTTTTTGTTTCATTTTATATTTTTTTTTCCATTGAGAAAGGCTCCCAGACGTGGGGCCGAAATATTCGGAGTATTTATGTATAATTAATTGTTTTGTATTTCCCTGCTTTATAGAAAATTAAAACCCGATTCTCTTGTTTAAATTTTTTTTTTTTAAATTGAAAAGTAGTGTGGTCTAAGAAATTATTTTTCAAATTTCATTTGGAATTTCTTTAATTTAAATGCAAAAGTTGGAATATTTCAGTAGTGTTTTGCTATGGTTTACCTTGTCACAGTTACATTCTCTTGTTTTTTCAAAGTTCATTTTGGATTTCTTTAGTTGAAATGCAAGAGTTGGAATATTTCAATAGTGTTTTGTAGTGGTTTACCTTGTCACAGTTACATTCTCTTGAATTTTCAAAGTTCATTTTGGATTTTTTTCGTTGAAATGCAAGAGTTGGAATATTTCAGTAGTGTTTTGTTGTGGTTTACCTTGTCACTGTTACATTCTCTTGATTTTTCAAAGTTTATTTTGGATTTCTTTCATTGAAATGCAAGAGTTGGAATATTTCAATAGTGTTTTCTCGTGGTTTACCTTGTCACAGTTACATTCTCTTGATTTTTCAAAGTTCATTTTTGATTTCTTTAATTGAAATGCAAGAGTTGGAATATTTCAGTAGTGTTTTGTTGTGGTTTACCTAGTCACTGCTACATTCTCTTGATTTTTCAAAGTTCATTTTGGATTTCTTTCGTTGAAATGCAAGAGTTGGAATATTTCAGTAGTGTTTTGTCATGGTTTACCCTGTCACAGTTACATTCTCTTGATTTTTCAAAGTTCATTTTTGGATTTCTTTCGTTGAAATGCAAGAGTTGGAATATTTCACTTGTGTTTTGTATCTCGGCTGGTTTTTTGCAAGTCCAAGAATTTTTCATTGTCAGTTTGAATGTCTAAAGTGCATGTCTTTCTCTGTTTCTATGTCTGAATCTATTGGTTTACATGTCTGGGTTGGTGTTTGGTTAGGTTAGGTTAGGTTGGCTAGTAAACATTTCTCCATGTTTAAGTTAGGTTAGGATAGGTTAGCTCATCATGTTTAAGTTAGGTTAGGTTAGGTTAGGTTAGCTTATCATGAGCGCTCATGATAAGCTAACCTAACCTAACCTAACTTAAACATGGGGAAATGTTTACTAGCTAACCTAACCTAGCTAACCTAACCTAACCTAACCAAACACCAACCCAGACATGTAAACAAATAGATTCAGACATAGAAACAGAGAAAGACATGCACTTTAGACATTCAAACCGACAATGACAAATTCTTGGACTTGCAAAAAACCAACCCAGATACAAAACACTAGTGAAATATTCCAACTCATTCATTTCAACGAAAGAAATCCAAAAATGAACTTTGAAGAATCAAGAGAATGTAACTGTGACAAGGTAAACCATGACAAAACACTACTGAAATATTCCAACTCTTGCATTTAAACGAAAGAAATCGAAAATTAACTTTGAAATATCAAGAGAATGTAACAGTGACTGGGTAAACCACAAAAAAACACTACTGAAATATTCTAACTCTTGCATTTCAATGAAAGAAATCCAAAATGAACTTTGAAAAATCAAGAGAATGTAACTGTGACAAGGTAAACCACGAGAAAAAACTATTGAAATATTCCAACTCTTTAATTCAATGAAAGAAATCCAAAATGAACTTTGAAAAATCAAGAGAATGTAACAGTGACAAGGTAAACCACAACAAAACACTACTGAAATATTCCAACTCTTGCATTTCAATGAAAGAAATCCAAAATGAACTTTGAAAAAACAAGAGAATGTAACTGTGACAAGGTAAACCATAGCAAAACACTACTGAAATATTCCAACTCTTCCATTTCAATGAAAGAAATTCAAAATGGACTTTGAAAAATCAAGAGAATGTAAGTGTGACAAGGTAAAACATGACAAAACACTACTGAAATATTCCAACTCTTGCATTTCAATGAAAGAATTCCAAAATGAATTTGAAAAATCGATAGAATGTAAGTGTGATAAGGTAAAGCACGACAAAACACTACTGAAATATCCAAATCTTGCATTTCAATGAAAGAAATCCAAAATGAACTTTGAAAAATCAAGAGAATGTAACTGTGACAAGGTAAACCATAGCGAAACACTACTGAAATATTCCAACTCTTCCATTTCATCAACGAAAGAAATTCCAAATGAACTTTGAAAAATCAAGAGAATGTAAGTGTGACAAGGTAAAACATGACAAAACACTACTGAAATATTCCAACTCTTGCATTTCAACGAAAGAGATCCCAAATTGAACTTTGAAAAATTAAGAGAATGTAACTGTGACAAGGTAAAGCACAACAAAAAAGTATTGAAGTATTCCAGCTCTTGCATTTAAATGAAAGAAATCCAAAATGAACTTTGAAAAATCAAGAGAATGTACCTGTGACAAGGTAAAACCATAACAAAACACTACTGAAATATTCCAACTCTTGCATTTCATCGAAAGAAATTCCAAGGGAACTTTGAAAAATCAAGATAATGTAACTGTGACAAGGTAAACCACAACAAAACACTACTGAAATATTCCAACTCTTGCATTTCAATGAAAGAAATTCAAAATGAACTTTGAAAAATCAAGAGAATATAAGTGTGACAAGGTAAACCCCAACAAAACACTACTGATATATTCCAACTCTTGAATTTCAATGAAAGAAATCCAAAAAGAACTTTGAAAAATATAGAGAATGTAACTGTGACAAGGAAAATAATAACAAAACAATACTGAAATATTCCAACTCTTGCATTTCAAAGAAAGAAATCCAAAATGAACTTTGAAAAATCAAGAGAATGTAACTGTGACAAGGTAAACCACAACAAAACAGTACTGAAATATTCCAACTCTTGCATTTCAATGAAAGAAATCCAAAAAGAACTTTGAAAAATCAAGAGAATGTGACAAGGTAAACCACAACAAATATACTGAAATATTCAACTCTTGCATTTCAACGAAGAAATCCAAATGAATTTGAAAATCAGAGAATATGTGACAAGGTAAACCATAACAAAACACTACTGAAATATTCCAGCCCTTGCATTTCAACGAAAACAATTCCAAATGAACTTTGAAAAAGCCAGAGAATGTAACTGTGACATAGTAAAGCACAAAAAACACTACTGAAATATTCCAACTCTTGCATTTCAATGAAAGAAATCCAAAATGAACTTTGAAAAATCAAGAGAATGTACCTGTGACAAGGTAAACCATAACAAAACACTACTGAAATATTCCAACTCTTGAATTTAAATGAAAGAAATCCAAAATGAACTTTGAAAAATCAAGAGAATGTAACTGTGACAAGGTAAACCACGACAAAACACACCTGAAATATTCCAAATCTTGTTTTTCAATGAAAGAAATCCAGAAAGAGCTTTGAAAAATCAAGAGAATTTAAGTGTGACAAGTTAAACCACAAAAAAATACTACTTAAATATTCAACTCTTGCATTTCAACGAAAGAAATCCAAAATGAACTTTGAAAAATAAAGAGAATGTAATTGGGACAAGGTAAACAATAACAAAACACTACTTAAATATTCCAACTCTTGCATTTAAATGAAAGAAATCCAAAATGAAACTTTAAAAAATCAAGAGAATGTAACTGTGACAAGGTAAACCACAACAAAACAGTACTGAAATATTCCAACTCTTGCATTTCAATGAAAGAAATCCAAAAAGAACTTTGAAAAATCAAGAGAATGTAACTGTGACAAGGTAAACAATAACAAAATACTACTGAAATATTCAACTCTTGCATTTCAACGAAAGAAATCCAAAATGAAATTTGAAAAATCAAGAGAATGTAATTGTGACAAGGTAAACCATAACAAAACACTACTGAAATATTCCAGCCCTTGCATTTCAACGAAAAAAATTCCAAATGAACTTTGAAAAAGCCAGAGAATGTAACTGTGACATAGTAAAGCACAAAAAACACTACTGAAATATTCCAACTCTTGCATTTAAATGAAAGAAATCCAAAATGAACTTTGAAAAATCAAGAGAATGTACCTGTGACAAGGTAAACCATGACAAAACACTA
Organism: Artemia sp. Qi Xiang Cuo; assembly: GCF_049724085.1. Lineage (NCBI taxonomy): Eukaryota > Metazoa > Arthropoda > Branchiopoda > Anostraca > Artemiidae > Artemia > Artemia sp. Qi Xiang Cuo. The sequence goes on from NC_142806.1 coordinate 15,975,477, forward strand.
CTGAAATATTCCAACTCTTGCATTTAAATGAAAGAAATCCAAAATGAACTTTGAAAAATCAAGAGAATGTACCTGTGACAAGGTAAACCATAACAAAACACTACTGAAATATTCCAACTCTTGCATTTCATCGAAAGAAATTCAAAGTGAACTTCGAAAAATCAAGAGAATGTAACTGTGACAAGGTAAACCACAACAAAACACTACTGAAAGATTCCAACTCTTGCATTTCAATGAAAGAAATTCAAAATGAACTTTGAAAAATCAAGAGAATATAAGTGTGACAAGGTAAACCACAACAAAACACTACTGATATATTCCAACTCTTGAATTTCAATGAAAGAAATCCAAAAAGAACTTTGAAAAATATAGAGAATGTAACTGTGACACGGAAAATCATAACAAAACAATACTGAAATATTCCAACTCTTGCATTTCAAAGAAAGAAATTCAAAATTAAATTTAAAAAATCAAGAGAATTTAACTGTGACAAGGTAAACCACGACAAAACACTACTGAAATATTCCAACTCTTGCATTTCAACGAAAGAAATCCAAAAAGAACTTTGAAAAATCAAGAGAATGTAATTGTGACAAGGTAAACAATAACAAAACACTACTGAAATATTCCAACTCTTGCATTTCAATGAAAGAAATCCAAAAAGAACTTTGAAAAATCAAGAGAATGTAATTGTGACAAGGTAAACAATAACAAAACACTACTGAAATATTCCAGCCCTTGCATTTCAACGAAAAAAATTCCAAATGAACTTTGAAAAAGCCAGAGAATGTAACTGTGACATAGTAAAGCACAAAAAACACTACTGAAATATTCCAACTCTTGCATTTCAATGAAAGAAATCCAAAATGAACTTAGAAAAATCAAGAGAACGTAACTGTGACAAGGTAAAACAAGACAAATTACTACTGAAATGTTTCAACTCTTGCATTTTCAACAAAGAAATCCAAAATGAACTTTGAAAAATCACGAGAATGTAACTATGACAAGGTTAACGATAACAAAACACTACTGAAATATTCCATCTCATCATTTAAGTAAATGAAATTCAAAACGAACTTTGAAACAGCAAGAGAATGTAATTGTGACAAAGTAAACCGAAAAAAACACTAATGAAATATTCCAACTCTTGCTTTTGAATGAAAGAAATTCAAAATGAACTTTAAAAAATCAAAAAATGTATCTGTGATAAGGTAAACCATGACAAAAGACTATTGAAATATTCCAACTCTTGCATTTCAACGAAAGAAATCCAAAATGAACTTTGAAAAACCAAGAGAATGTAACTGTGACAAGGTAAACTACGGCAAAATACTACTGAAATATTCCAACTCTTGCATTTCAACGAAAGAAATCCAAAATGAACTTTGAAAAATCAAGAGAATGTAACGGTGACAAGGTAAAGCACAACAAAACACATTTCAACGAAAGAAATCCACAATGAACTTTGAAAAATCAAGAGAATGTAACTGTGACACGGTAAACCACGACAAAACACTACTGAAATATTCCAACTCTTGCAATTCAATGAAAGAAATCTAAAAGGAACTTTCAAAAATCAAGAGAATGTAATTGGGACTAGGTAAACCACAACAAAACACTACTGAAATATTCCAACTCTTGCATTTCAATTAAATAAATTCAAAATGAACTTTGAAAAATCATGAGAATGTAACTGTGACAATGTAAACCACGATAAAACACTACTGACATATTCCAACTCTTGCATTTCAACGACAGAAATCTAAAATGAAGTTTGAAAAATCAAGAGAATGTAACTGTGACACGGTAAACCATAACAAAACACTACTGAAATATTCCAACTCTTGCATTTCAATGAAAGAAATCCAAAATGAACTTTGAAAAATCAAGAGAATGTAACTGTGACAAGGTAAACCACGACAAAACACTACTGAAATATTCCAAATCTCGCATTTCAATGAAAGAAATCCAAAATGAAATTTGAAAAATTAAGAGAATGTAACTGTGACAATGTAAACCACGACAAAACACTACTGAAATATTCCAACTCTTGCATTTAAACGAAAGAAATTCCAAATGAGCTTTGAAAAATCAAGAGTATGTAACTGTGACAAGGTAAACCACAACAAAACACTACTGAAATATTCCAACTCTTGCATTTCAATGAAAGAAATTCAAAATGAACTTTGAAAAATCAAGAGAATATAACTGTGACAAGGTAAACCACGACAAAACACTACTGATATATTCCAACTCTTGCATTTCAATGAAAGAAATCCAAAAAGAACTTTGAAAAATATAGATCATGTAACTGTGACACGGAAAATCATAACAAAACAATACTGAAATATTCCAACTCTTGCATTTCAACGAAAGAAATCCAAAATGAACTTTGAAAAATCAAGAGAATGTAACTGTGACAAGGTAAACCACAACAAAACAGCACTGAAATATTCCAACTCTTGCATTTCATTGAAAGAATTCCAGAAAGAGCTTTGAAAAATCAAGAGAATGTAACTGTGACAAGGTAAACCACAACAAAATACTACTGAAATATTCAACTCTTGCATTTCAACGAAAGAAATCCAAAATGAAATTTGAAAAATAAAGAGAATGTAATTGGGACAAGGTAAACCATAACAAAACACTACTGAAATATTCCAGCCCTTGCATTTCAACGAAAAAATTACAAATGAACTTTGAAAAAGCAAGAGAATGTAACTGTGAAATGGTAAAGCACAACAAAACACTACTGAAATATTCCAACTCTTGCATTTCAATGAAAGAAATCCAAAATGAACTTAGAAAAATCAAGAGAACGTAACTGTGACAAGGTAAAACAAGACAAATTACTACTGAAATATTCCAACTCTTGCATTTCAATGAAAGAAATCCAAAATGAACTTTGAAAAATCAAGAGAATGTAACTGTGACAAGTTAAACCGTAACAAAACACTACTGAAATATTCCAACTCTTGCATTTTAACCTAAGAAAACCAAAATTAACTTTGAAAAAGCAAGAGAATGTAACTGTGACAAAGTAAAGCACAACAAAACACTACTAAAATATTCAAACTCTTGCATTTCAATGAAAGAAATCCAAAATGAACTTTGAAAAATCAAGAGGATGTAACTGTGACAAGGTAAACCACGACAGAACACTGCTGAAATGTACTAACTCTTGCATTTTAACGAAATAAATCCAGAATGAACTTTGAAAAAGCAAGAGAATGTAACTGTGGTAAGGTAAACCACGACAAAACACTACTGAAATATTCCAACTCTCGCATTTCAACGAAAGAAATCCAAAATGAACTTTGAAAAATCAAGAGAATGTAACTGTGACAAGGTAAACTACGACAAGACACTACTGAAATATTCCAACTCTTGCATTTCAGCGAAAGAAATCCAAAATGAACTTTGAAAAATCAAGAGAATGTAACGGTGACAAGGTAAAGCACAAAAAAACACATTTCAATGAAAGAAATCCACAATGAACTTTGAAAAATCAAGAGAATGTAACTGTGACAAGGTAAAACACGACAAAACACTACTGAAATATTCCAACTCTTGCAATTCAATGAAAGAAATCTAAAAGGAACTTTCAAAAATCAAGAGAATGTAATTGGGACTAGGTAAACCACAACAAAACACTACTGAAATATTCCAACTCTTGCATTTCAATTAAAAAAATTCAAAATGAACTTTGAAAAATCATGAGAATGTAACTGTGACAATGTAAACCACGATAAAACACTACTGAAATATTCCAACTCTTGCATTTCAACGAAAGAAATCCAAAATGAACTTTGAAAAATCAAGAGAATGTAACTGTGACAAGGTAAACCATAACAAAACACTACTGAAATATTCCAACTCTTGTATTTCAACGAAAGAAATCCAAAATGAACTTAGAAACATCTTCAGAATGTAACAATGGTATGGTAAAGCAAGACAAAACACTACTGAAATAATCCAGACAAATAATTGGACATGCGAAAACCGACCCAGACATACAAACAAATAGCATCAGACACACAAACAGAGAAAGACATACAGTTTAGAGATTGAAACCAACAAAGAAAGATACTTGGACTTGCAAACAAATAGAATCAGACACACAAACAGAAAAAGACAGACACTTTAGACATTCAAACCAACAAAGACAAATACTCGGACTTGCAAACACCAACCCAGACATGCAAACAAATAGAATCAGACATGCAAACAGAGAAAGACAGGCCGTTTAGATATACAAACCAACAAAGACAAATACTTGGACTAGCAAACTTCAACCCAGACATGCAAACAGAGAAAGACAGGCACTTTAGATATAGAAACCAACAACGACAAATTCTTGGATTTGAAAACACCAGCCCAGGCATGCAAACAAACAGAATCAGACATACAACCAGAGAAAGACATGTACTTTAGATATACAAACCAACAAAGACAAATATTTGGACTTGTAAATACCAACCCAGACATGCAAACAGATAGAATCAGACATGCAAACAGAGAAAGAGATGAAGTTTCGATATTCAAACCACCACAGACACATCCTTTGACTTGCAAACACCACCCCAGACATACAAACAAATAGAATCAGACATGCGACCAGAGAAAGACAGATACTTTAGATATACAAACCATCAAAGACAAATACTTGAACTTGCAAACACCTACCCGGACATGTAAACAAATAGATTCAGAAATTAAAACAGAGAATTACAGGCACTGTAGATATACAAAACAACAAAGACATACTTGGACTTGCAAACACCAACCCAGACATGCAAACATATAGAATCAGACATGCAAACAGAGAAAGACAGGCACTTTAGATATACAAACCAACAAAGACAAATACTTGGACTTGCAAACACCAACCCAGACATGCAAACAAATATAATCAGACATGCTAACAGAGAAATACAGGCACTTTAGATATACAAACCAACAAAGACAAATACTTGGACTTGCAAACACCAACCCAGACATGCAAACAAATAGAATCAGACATGCAAACAGAGAAAGACAGGCAATTTAGATATACAAACCAACAAAGACAAATTCTTGGACTTGGAAACACCAACCCAGACATGCAAACAAATTGATTCAAAAAAGTATTTAAAAAACACTGTGGGGGCCCGGGGGCACTTAAGGGGGGGTTTTGGGGCCCGGGGGGCCTTTGGCACCCGGGGGCCCTTGGGGGTTGGGGTAGAGGGGCCCTTTAGGGTTGGGGTAGGGGGGTCCTTTGAGGCTGGGGTAGGGGACCTCACAACATTGTTTAAACGGAACTTGTGTATTATAACGACCACAGATTTTCACCCTCAAATCATCTTCTAAATCATCTTTTAAAATCATGTTCTAAAATGCCTCAAACGGTTTCGCTTAAATCATCTTCTAAAATGTCTCAAAACAGTTTCGCCCAAATAATCCCTAAACGTAATTTCTGCGTGTTCCTTTTGTATTGGCATCCCTGCGCTGTCACATTTAAAATTTCTTGGAAAGCATTTCCCGCGTTAATCTCTTCATCTCTAAGATGTTCCTAGCTACACTATTATGGTTTCGATAGAATATCAATTTATCTCTCTGACTTAAAAATTAGTGAAGCCGTATTGAAAAAAGGATTTTTCTATCTCTTTAGACTCCCGCATAATTCCAAGATAACAAGTGATGTCATTTCTAATTTCTGACACTAAGGATCAATGAAGCCATATTTAAAAACAGAATATTAATTTTATCCCTCAGACCTAAAGATGAAAGAAGCCATATTTTTTTCTTAATTCCCCTTTCGTGAATCAGTAATTCCCCTTAGAAACAACAAATAAATTCCCCTTTCTTGAATTAATAATTCCCCTTAGAAACAACAAATAAATTTCCCTTTCATGGATCAATACATTCCCCCCGATTATGGAAATCAGTTTCTCAGAAATTCTCTCCCCTTCGTGGATCGATAATCCTTGAATAAATTATGTCCTGTCAACGTTAAACTCAATTGTAGATGGCAGCATGGTGTTCTCGTCGGAGCTCATGACCCCTTTCTACTAACATGCAGCTGAGTTGTTTGTTTGGGAAGTTTCCCTAGGAGATCCATAAGAGTTCCTTTAGCAAAGTCTACTAAAATTTTATCTCTCCTAGGAGGTTGGCCTCTTATAAATGGCATAAAATGTACAACTACTCCCACACTTGCTGCCTCTTAGAAACTCGGTACTTCAGCTGGCCACTTTTCGATGGTAAGAGAGTCTTTCAGAAATTCTAATAAAGCGCACTTACTGCCAGTTTTTAAGACAGTTCTTCCACTTTGTGTAACCTCAAACAGTGCCTGTGGATATGAAATAAGTTCATGTCTTAATAGTTTCTGCCATATATCGGTACGTGAGCCCTGATAAGCATTGCCGGACTACTTGGAGAACACTCAACTTATTATGAACTCATAATTTGGACCCAAAATCCAGTTTTGATTTTGTTACAAAAAGTGTAGATTATATGTTTATACAGGCACATAGAAAACTTCAGAAGACGGTACTCATCTGTTAGCCAGTTGACACTCGAGATTTCGGATCTACAGGTACAGGGTTGAAACAACTGAGACGCTTGGGAGATTGATAGGATATATATAATTGGGCCTATATATGGGGACATTGTGGGGGGGTGGGGGTGGTAAGTATAGCAGGGCTTCGTGCAAAATGATACCTAACCTAACCAAAATAACAACTAAATATTTATTAAAATATAGCTACAATCTGTGGCGTAGCAAGGTCTTGTGACACCCAGGGTGTGATTTGAACTTGTCGCCCCCCCCCCGTCCCTAACAAAAATTTAAACATTGTTGAGTTGTATTTGTTTATGGAGGAAACAATTAAAAAGAGATATTTGTGTTTATATTAAGTGCTTAAATTAAGGAGTGAAAGGAAAAGTATAAAAATCAGCATAAAAATCCAACTCTTTTGATGTATCAATTGATATTAAAATTCCATTTTTTAACAGTTTCGGTTACTATTCAGACGAGTTACACTTACTATGCAGTTCGTTATGACGAACCGTTCGAAAGCGTAGCAAACGATTTAGGGTAACTCCTTCAGAAGTTTCAAAATTTGAGAAATAATTTTGCTATTGAATAAAAACTATGAAAAGGTGCGATACACTTTCTGTTTTCAGTCACGACAATTTTGTGTATCTGTAATTTTGGTTTTCCTTTTGGGAAGCTAAAATTTATTGATAGGCTTTTTTTTATTTAATAAGATAGTTTATATTTTAATTTTGATCTTTTGTGTTAAATATGGATCTGAACAGCATTTTTTTTTTTTTTTTTTTTTTTTTAGGTACCCTTCTTATATATATACTAAAAATAAAGACACCGAGCACAATTGCCAGCTGAGTGATAAAAGTTCACTCAATGTCAGCATTTTTCAGAATTTTATTTACGATTCGGACTCAGACATTCATGAAAAATCGCATCTGTTTTTAGTAAATGCTGAAAAAAATTTTCTGCACGTGCGGCTGCCGCCACACGCGCACCATCAACCATCGATTTTTACTTTAGGAGGATAATCAATAGAATTTCCACATTCTTTTTTCCTTTTTTCTTCTTTTTTTTCTCTTTTCCTCTTTTCTTTTGTTTTCATAGTATGAATGGAAATTCCGGAATCCTATAAGCTCAAAAATGTTTTTTTTTATTATTTGGGTATAGCCTACTACTGGATAGGCTTCATATTCCAGATGCGGTGTATCCAAGACGTCAAACAATAGTCTGGAATCTTAGGTTCTGGAAATCCTGCTGGTGAAGCCCGGCTTTAAATTTATCAATGGTCATCAGGTCATAAAATTCAGATATATCGAAAAATTAAAAAACAATCAACGAAGAAAAACAGTTACAACTCAGATTTACGAAGTAATTCAGGCAATGGAGTGTTTAGAATCTGAGGTGTGTTTGAAAGTGACGGCTTTTGAAATTTGTCCCCAGTTTCCGTTTTTATGTTTGAAATCTAAACCCTTCAATTTTCCATTTTTAGGAGGAAATTTGCCACTTTTAAAAGACTAATTGGGCTGGTCTTTAAATAAGGGATAAGGTGTTTACAAAAATTTCTGGCAAATTTTAAAGCAGTTAATTTTTAAAAGAAATTAATTTTTTTGAACTGATTTTTCCTGGATTCTCTCTCGTTCGTATTCAACGGAATCAAAAACCAATACAATCTATGTCACTTCAAAACGGAAATGAAATAATCGGCTACCGGTTTAGTTGTAAACATATGTAAATTAAAAGTACACCTCAAATTGGACTAGGGCTGCCAAGAAAAAGAAAACTTATATAAAAAACAATAATTAGTTTTAAAATAAATAATATTGTGTCAATATTCTTCGGGTCAGGCAAATCATACGAATTGAAAAGTAAGAAGAAAAATATATAGTCACAATTAAAAAAAAGTCGCACTTAAAAGGCTTTAATCGTTTTCGGCCTCATCCGAATTTAAAGTATCCACTAGTGTCAAATTCTGACTGAAGGGATCTAATTTTTTCCATTTCTTGATAGCCCGAGTCAAATCGCTGGGGATCACCCAGTCATGTACTCCACTTGACGACCTGAGAATAAGTTGCTTCGTTTTCATCAGGGACGAAACACTCCAAACATTTAGCCTATTCCGGTTTTTATTTTGGATGACCGACAAAATCAAGAACTGTCTCTCTGCTCCAGCACTTGAATGGGGCAAGCTGCAGAGAGTCAGAAAGAAGTTGGGCAAGCATGGAAAAAGTTCGTTTCCAGCAGCGTCTTTAAAAAGGGACAAGGCTAACTAACAAACGTAGCAGCAGTTATGAGAGTCTGAGAAAATTTTCTGAAAACAAATGAAGCCGGCAGACCAGTGCTGATTTTAAATAGTTTGCCTTTCAAAGCGAGCATCAAGAAGAAGCCGAGAGAAAAGTAGAGATCTTTAAGCGCTAGGATTGACGCGAAATCGCAAAAATGAAAGCAATAATAACCATAATATCTACCGTAATCGAAATCAGATTTTGTAATGAATGGACCCTAAATTTTTTCCCTGAATTCATGGAAAATAAATTTTTTTTTTTGTTATAAATCATGACTTTTAACTAGATTTTGGGATATTTACTGGATCCTCTAAATTTACTAGATTCTATAAATTAGTAGATTTTTTCTTTTTTACTAGATCTAGTAAAATCCTACTGACGGTGGCAACCCTGCTTTTGAAAAATGAGGAAGTTTCACATTTTCTGAATAATATATTTTATTCCCCCGTGAAAAAAAAACCACTGTCCACATTTTAATTACACTAACATGAGTATCGACATTTTTTCACATCGCGGTCAATTTCCTCGGCCAATTTCCTAGGAGATATGAAATTTTAGTAGACTTTGCTAAAGGAACTCTTATGAATCTCCTAGGGAAACTTCCCATACAATCAACTCAGCTGCATGTTGTAGCAGACCGTTATAAAGGACTATTAAAAGACAATAAGGGTTGTGAAGTCGTTTCTTTGAAATAAATTATTGGTTGCCATGAACGGCGTGGAAACAGACCTGTAAAATACTTTTCAATTGGACCGAATATGGTTCTTAACAGCTGGGACTCTATCCTGCTTGATATCCAAAGTAAAGCAATCCTTATAGAACGCATATTTGACCTTTGAACCGGTGCTGACCACCAATTCCTTGCTTTTCCAGTGTACCTTTCAGGAGGATTTTCAGATAGAACTGGAATAGTTCAGTTGCTTCCAGTTAACCAGACTGTAAACTACGATAGATTTGCCAATGAACTGAGCAGAATAGGCCATGCAAATTGCCAAGCAGCATTGCTACTATGCTACCCCACTTTTTGCACGGTGGAGCACAACTTGTGTTTTGACGGCTTTTTTTGAGAAAAAATTATTTATATATATAAAAATGGTATTTTAAAACAAATCTGCCAACAAATTTGAAAACTGCCAAGTAGCATTGCTAATTTGCCACAGCGGACAGCGGGCCCTGATCAATCTTAAGTTTTTTTGGACGAACAACTACAACTCATAATCACGAAGCAATTCAGGCGATGGAGTGCTCAATGCTTAGATAGAGTACTTATAAATCATGACTTTTTACTAGATTTCGGGAAATTTACTAGATCTTCTAAATTTACTAGATTTTTTTTTTTTTACTAAATCTAGTAAAATCCTACTGACAGTGGCAACCCTGACCAGACGATGAACTGTCCTGCCCGGCACCAAGTCTTTAAAATCATCACCTATTATTCATTATTATGTTCCTTACAACTTGATAAATCCTTCCATTATTAATATGGAGCGAAAAACATTTCATTTTGAAAACAATGTGGGTTCAATGGCTCAATATACTCAGGGTTACCTACCAACTGGACATATTTTACGTCCAAAGGACATATTTCAATGTACCGGGACATAATAGAGCAAAACAGGGACACATTTTAGAAGTTTGGGACATAAAGTTGACACATTTTCCAAATTTATAACATAAAACAAAATTGTTTCTTAAAAAAATGTCACTCATCACCAAATGAGTGCTAAGACTTTAATCTATGTTTATTTTATGTTGTATTTTTTAGGGTTGCTTACTCTTTTGTGAAGCAAACGCCTTGAAAATTCTTCATCTATAGATGATTTTATGCACCCTGGTTTTACTCGCCACAGTCAAAATAACAGAGAAGCTGGCACCTTTTCCATATGCACTCACTTTCAGCTTCTGAGATTCAGGCTAAAAGCTCAACCTACATGTATCAGGTATTATCACTTATCAGCTGGAAATGAGAAGAAACAAAATGGAAACTTTGGATTCTGAATGGTCTGGAATACATACAAATAAATATATATATACATATATATATATATATATATATATATATATATATATATATATATATATATATATATATATATATATATCTGTATGTATTTATGTATGTATAAATTTATTGCCCATCATAAATGTAAAATACAACACTGATGGAGTATAAAGAACGGAAATGGAAAGAAAGAAATAAATTCTGACAAATACAAATAGAACCAAAGCAAAGGAGAACAGACAAGAAGAAAAAAAATACAAATAAGGGCAATTACATGTAACAACAAATATATTATCAACGACAGACAATTTCAGAGGTGCTTTCACCAATAATCTGCTTCTGACACCTCTCATTTCTTTTCTGTACCGCGGACACTGGACTTGCAACTCCATACCGCGAGGAAAGTGAGCCGTTATTAGTCCAGAGAGGCAGCCTTAGCAAATATTTTGCATACTTGTAGAAACGCTTCCGTATATCCCTAATATCTGAAGCAGTAAGAAGAGACCAAAATGGTACAAGGGCAAGTAGATGCGGAACAGCAAATGCATTATAAACGCTAGCTAAGATACGACGGTTAAATTTAAGCTTTAACGCAACTAGTAAACCGTATGCATTCCTATTTTTTCTGGCAAAAAAAAATCTTTCAGAAGTTGATGCATGGCGCAAAGATTTGACCTAATCGGTACACCAAGATACATCAGTGCATCTTGTGCTTTAATAATATATTAACCTAACTGAACATTTGTCGGGTAATCTGAACGGTGATTGAACACCAGGAACTCAGTCTTACTCTCAATAAATCGAAGACCAATACGTTTATACTCCGTATCGAGAATTCCAAAAATTTCCTCAATTCCAAAGGCTATTCTACTAATATTAAGGATGTCATCAGCATAGTTAGCTAGCGAAACATCAATACCATTAAATATACATGTGGTTAGAACTCTCTGTTGTGGCACAATGGCAGTGTTATTAGACAGGGGGGGGGGAGAAGTGACAGCGCCCTGTCTAATACCCTTTTTTACTGGAATTGAAGGAGTGAGTTCCACCATACCAGGTGAGATGGTAACCTTAACTCTGGCATTTAGCTTTTTATACATATCACTTATCGATTTGATGACAGAAATATTAACTCCACGCTTATAAGATCTCATCAGTTGATTGGCCTAAGCAACCATCTAGCTCCCTTTCGTATTGGTTTGACAATGATGGATCAGGCTCGGAAAATTCACTTTTAAAGTAACCATACCACTGGTCACTGGTAATTTTGAAAGCATTATAGGTTTTTGAATTATCTCTTTTGAGCAGTTTCCATACGAAATTTGGTTCACTTGTGGCTTAACTTGATATTTCAGCTACTGATTTAGCCAGGTGTTGCCTAAGCACTTTTGCAAAATGTCGCTTTGTTTTCAGACGAATTTCATTTACCAAACCTTGCCGTGGCATACCACATTCCTTCCAGACATGAAACCAGAATTTCAATTTAGCACAAGAATCAAAGAGGTCAGGGTTACCTGACCAACCATGCTTCTCAGTTCCAAGACGTACTCTTCGTGTGGGTAAACTAGCACGCTCGGCAGAGCGTAGAGCGTGAACGGTCTCTGCACAGTAAATATTCAGCAATATTTGCTCTTTTGCAAAGGTTAATAGTTTTTTCGGAAAGTAGATGAAACGGCACTTTGATCTTTTTCAGATTAGAATCACTAACAGCCCGGAACATAAACATGTCTGCACGAGACCAGTCAGTGGTTTCATGCCATTTACTATCATTGTCTGAACTTGGACCACACGGTGCAATAAGCTGAACAGGGAATATATTACTGATAGGCATATCGTCTGATATTTAGAAAGTGGAGATAAGTGAGGATCCTGAGTCTGGTTTGACATTCGGGGAACACATGAAAAATTCCAGAGAAGAGTTACTGCCAGAGTTATGGATATATGTGAAACATTGGGTATTCTCGACCGCCAAGAGCTGAGGGCATATACTATTCAGAATATTAGCACGACTGCTACTGTCGTCAAAAAGGTTACAGTCAATATCACCAGCAAGGATTACTGCTAGGTTTTGCAGTTCACAATCAGACACGAGGGAACTGACTAGGCGGCATGCTTGATCAAATTGTCTGTCTGATGTAGAATTACGGTAATCGGAGGGTAAATAAACTGAGACCCCCACATAATTCTGAATTTTGACTTCTGTAAAATAGTCACTGTCGCGAAAGTGTTCGGGCATGAGGAAACTTCCAGCAAGAATAGCAGTACCTCCACTCGGCCGACCAGTCCCAGAGTGTCTAGCGGCAAGACTTATTACCACAGTAGAAGCAGTCTTGCTCAACAAACATAGACTGTCGGCAGTGAGAAGGTGCTCATGTAGGCAGAGAATGTCATTCGTGTTAAATATAGTTTGGATTATGGGTAATTTCACTGAGACGCCTCCATTAATATTCCATGATGTAACGCGTAGATCAGTGCTCATTTTAGGAGATTCATAAGTTTCTGTGCGACAGGACATTTGTAGCTGTGACAAGGATGGTCATCTTGGTTGCACAGCGAGTAGGGAAGGGAGTATCAGTGCGAAACGTACATAATTTATGCATTTTTTATGGTTTTTCTCACTGAGGATGTTTTTTCATGGTTTTTCTCACTGTTTGATGGATGTCAACATAAGTCCAACAACATTGCTGAATGTAGACATCTGGTTATTGGATGATTGTTTGATGGTTATGTATGTTGGTGAATTTGTTTGTTGCTTTCTTTGGATGTCAACATAAGTCCAACAACAACTTGAATGTAGACATCTGGTTATTGGATGATTGTTTGATGGTTATGTGTGTTGGTCAATTTATTTGTTATTTTCTTGGATGTCAACATAAGTTCACATCAACAATTGCTGGATTATTGACCGACTCTAACGGTAGAGGGTCAATGACATTTCTTTCTAGGTCAATTTGTTTGTCGTTTCTAAGTCTATTGATCCGCTAACGGGACAAGATCACGTGTCTCTTTCTAAGCCTCTTTCTAAGCTCGTGCAGATATGTTTATGTTCCGGGCTGTTAGTGATTCTACTTTGAAAAAGATCAAAGTGCCGTTTCATATACTTTCCCAAAAAACTATTAACCTTTGCAAAAGAGCAAATATTGCTGAATATTTACTGTGCAGAGATTGTTCACGCTCTACGCTCTGCCGAGCGTGCTAGTTTACCCACACGAAGAGTAGGTCTTGGAACTGAGAAGCATGGTTGGTCAGGTAACCCTGACCTCTTTGATTCTTGTGCTAAATCGAAATTCTGGCTTCATGTCTGGAAGGAGTGTGGTATGCCACGGCAAGGTTTGGTAAATGAAATTTGTCTGAAAACAAAGCGACATTTTGCAAAAGTACTTAGGCAACACCAGGCTAAATCAGTAGCTGAAATATCAAGTTAAGCCACAAGTGAACCAAATTTCGTATGGAAACTGCTCAAAAGAGATAATTCAAAAACCTATAATGCTTTCAAAATTACCAGTGACCAGTGGTATGGTTACTTTAAAAGTGAATTTTCCGAGCCTGATCCATCATTGTCATACCAATACGAAAGGGAACTTGATGGTTGGTTGGGCCAATCAATTGTTGAGGTCAGTTTTATTGTTACTCGATCTGCGGTTACTGAGTGCATTTCTAAGCTACAAAAGAAAACTTCTCGTGGTGTTGATTGCCTCTGTGCAGAGCATCTAGGATGTGGGTCCCCTCTCCTGATTGAGCATCTGACCTCACTCTTTCAGATGATATTCTGTTGTGGTATAGTTCCTGATTTGGTTAGTGCTGGAGTAATAACCCCGGTATTAAAAAGGGGAAAGCCCAAGGACCAATGTTCTTCTTTTAGACCAATTACGATGTCACCGGTCTTATGCAAAGTTTTGAGTAACTAATTATTGACGAGATATCTGATAAGTGTTTTACACCGGATAACCAATTCGGCTTCGAGAAAGAAGTAGGCCGTGACCATGCTCACCATTCGATTGCTAATTTATTTCTAAATGCTGATGAAAATAATGAGGTATTATATTTTGCCGGGTTAGACGTATCTAGAGCCTTCGACACGGGTACACATCCACTTATCTTATTGACTGCTTATAAGCGTGGAGTTAATATTTCTGTCATCAAATCGATAAGTGATATGTATAAAAAGCTAAATGCCAGAGTTAAGGTTACCATCTCACCTGGTATGGTGGAACTCACTCCTTCAATTCCAGTAAAAAAGGGTATTAGACAGGGCGCTGTCACTTCTCCCCCCCCTGTCTAATAACACTGCCATTGTGCCACAACAGAGAGTTCTAACCACATATATATTTAATGGTATTGATGTTTCGCTAGCTAACTATGCTGATGACATCCTTAATATTAGTAGAACAGCCTTTGGAATTGAGGAAAATTTTGGAATTCTCAATAGGGAGTATAAACGTATTGGTCTTCGATTTAATGAGAGTAAGACTGAGTTCCTGGTGTTCAATCACCGTTCAGATTGCCCGACAAATGTTCAGTTAGGTGAACATGTTATTAAAGCACAAGATGCACTGACGTATCTTGG
This sequence comes from Artemia sp. Qi Xiang Cuo, assembly GCF_049724085.1. Lineage (NCBI taxonomy): Eukaryota > Metazoa > Arthropoda > Branchiopoda > Anostraca > Artemiidae > Artemia > Artemia sp. Qi Xiang Cuo. Next base: position 15,990,857 of record NC_142806.1, read on the forward strand.
TGTACCGATTAGGTCAAATCTTCGCGCCTTGCGTCAACTTTTGAAAGATTTTTTTGCCAGAAAATCTAGGAATGCGTATTGTTTTTGCGTTAAAGCTTAAATTTAACCGTCGTATCTTAGCTAGCGTTTATAATGCAATTGCTGTTCCGCATCTACTTGCCCTTGCACCATTTTGGTCTCTTCTTACTGCTTCAGATATTAGGGATATACGGAAGCGTTTCTACAAGTATGCAAAATATTTGCTAAGGCTGCCTCTCTGGACTAATAACGGCTCACTATCCTCGCGGTATGGAGTTGCAAGTCCAGTGTCCGCGGTACAGAAAAGAAATGAGAGGTATCAGGAGCAGATTATTGATGAAAGCACCTCTGAAATTGTCCGTCGTTGATAATATGTTTGTTCTTACATATAATTGCCCTTATTTGTATTTTTTTTTCTTCTTGTCTGTTCTTCTTTGTTTTGGTTCTGTTTGTATTTGTCAGAATTTATTTGTTTCTTTCCATTTTCTTTCTTTACATTCCATCAGTTTTGCATTTTACATTTATGATGGGCAATAAATTTATACATACATAAATACATACAGATATATATATATATATATATATATATATATATATATATATATATATATATATATATATATATATATATATATATATATATATATATATATATATATATTATATATATATATATATATATATATATATATATATATATATATATATATATATATATATATATATATATATATATATATATATTCCAGACCATTCTTAATCCAAAGTTTCCATTTTGTTTCTTCTCATTTCCAGCTGATAAGTGATAATACCTGATACATATAGGCTGAGCTTTTAGCCTGAATCTCAGAAGCTGAAAGTGAGTGCATATGGAAAAGGTGCCAGCTTCTCTGTTATTTTGACTGTGGCGAGTAAAAGCAGGGTGCATAAAATCATCTATAGATGAAGAATTTTCAAGGCATTTGCTTCAGAAAAGAGTAAGCAGCCCTAAAAAATACAACATAAAATAAACATAGATTAAAGTCTTAGCACTCATTTGGTGATGAGTGACATTTTTTTACGAAACAATTTTGTTTTATGTTATAAATTTGGAAAATGTGTCAACTTTATGTCCCAAACTTCTAAAATGTGTCCCTGTTTTGCTCTATTATGTCCCGGTACATTGAAATATGTCCTTTGGACGTAAAATATGTCCAGTTGGTAGGTAACCCTGAGTATATTGAGCCATTGAACCCACATTGTTTTCAAAATGAAATGTTTTTCGCTCCATATTAATAATGGAAGGATTTATCAAGTTGTAAGGAACATAATAATGAATAATAGGTGATGATTTTAAAGACTTGGTGCCGGGCTGGACAGTTCATCGTCTGGTCAGGGTTGCCACCATCAGTAGGATTTTACTAGATCTAGTAAAAAAAAATCTAGTAAATTTAGAGGAACTAGTAAATTTCCTGAAATCTAGTAAAAAGTCATGATTTATAAGCACTCCATCGCCTGATATGCTTCGTGATTATGAGTTATAGCTGTTTTTCTTCGTTGATTATTTTTTACTTTTTCAATGCATCTGAATTTTATGACCTGAAGACCATTGATAAGTTTAAAGCAGGTTTCACCAACAGAACTTCCAGAATCCAAGATTCCAGACTATTGTTTGACGTCTTTTATACATAGCATCTGAAGTATGAAGCCTATCTAGCAGTACATCCAAATAATCCAAAAAAAAAGGATTTTTGAACTTATAGGTTTCTGGAATTTTCAATCATACTATGAAAACAAAAGAAAAAAACAATAAGAAAAAAGGGAAGAAATTGTAAAAAATATTTTGGAGGATTTTGTAAAAACGTTAGCGATATAGTAAATATTTCCTCTCAGATTTAATAATTTCTTCCAGGTCAGGGTGGCGACCCTGTGTCTAATTACTGCCGAAAGTAAAGTAATATTAAAGACCTTCTTCATTGGTTTTTAGCTGCGACCAGAATTCAGATTTAACTTCTTTCTAGTCTTTGCAGCTATTCAAAAATTGAAACTCGAAATTAGTTTGAAACCCTTAAATTTATTGTAAACATTGGCTCAATATATATACTGAAAGCAAAAACAAAATACGAAATTACTGTCTCAAGCTTGAAAAATTATCTTCTTTATTGATATTTTTTGAATCGTAGGTAAACTATTATTATAAGTTATAAAATGTTTTTGTAATTGTTTTAATAGGAAATCTGGGTCAAAAATAAATTTAACACTTATGGTATTTATATTTTTGAATAATAGATGGCGAAACAAGAGGTTTGAGAATCAATAACACTTTATTAAACTTGCGACATAACAAACAAAAGTAATACCTTTCAAACAAAACCGTATCTAGGAGGGTTTGGTTGGGGGTTTGAACCCCCTCCCCTCCCACGCCAAATTTTTTTCGGCTCTTTAAAACCAAACAAAAATGTATAAAAAAAAGTTGACAAGTTCTTAAAAGTTTTTCCTGGTGTTAGCTCACCATGTGAGCTGAATCTGGCTTAATTTTGCTGGTGATCTAAATTTAAGCTACTTTTACTTATTATAGAGATGTGCTTTCAAGTACGTCCAAGCGCGATCAAATTGGGGAAAAAAATTAATAAACATAGGTCGTTTTATTCAACTGCCAAATGATATAACCTGGATTCAAACAAGATATATCTTAATATATTTAATTCAACTCTTCAGAACAAAAATTTTAATTAATAACAATGAACGTAAAATGTCAATTACTTACAAATTTTTTCTTCGAATTACTGCACTACACATTTTACATGTTACAACACGAATTGAATTTACAGTGACATGTATTTAAACTGTCTTTGCTAAAGTATTATAACCAAGACCACAGCAAAGGACCTTGCATTTATCTGGACCTAAAAATAAATGAGCATTGATCATTTGTTTTAATTCACTGTAAGTTAATGTAAGATTTAAATTTTGACTTTTAATTTCATTTGACTAAATGTTTATTTCATGGCTAAATTTTATATGTAATATGAATGATGGTACAAAAATCTTATAAATGCCAAATTAATTCAGTGGCATAAAAGAACATGCAAAAAAACTGTAATGCAAATATATAGACTTCTAGGTACTTATCTGTTAGCCAGTACACACTCGACAATTTGGATCCATAAAATCAGACAATAAGCGGTTTATTGTTGTTTTTATACGGAGACAATTAGCTTCGGCTAAGTAGAAAACTACATTATAGCCAGTAACGTAGAAAGGGGTTGCAGGAGGGACGGACCACCGCGGGTGCCGGCCCTAGAGGGGTGACAAAAAATCGTCTAAAAAACTTAAGATTGATCAGGGCCCGCTGTCCGCTGTGGCAAATTAGCAATGCTACTTGGCAGTTTTCAAATTTGTTGGCAGATTTGTTTTAAAATACAATTTTTATATATATAAATAATTTTTGCTCAAAAAAAGCCGTCAAAACACAAGTTGTGCTCCACCGTGCAAAAAGTGGGGTAGCATAGTAGCAATGCTGCTTGGCAATTTGCATGGCCTATTCTGCTCAGTTCATTGGCAAATCTATCGTAGTTTACAGTCTGGTTAACTGGAAGCAACTGAACTATTCCAGTTCTATCTGCAAATCCTCCTGATAGGTACACTGTAAAAGCAAGGAATTGGTGGTCAGCACCGGTTCAAAGGTCAAATATGCGTTCTATAAGGATTGCTTTACTTTGGATATCAAGCAGGATAGAGTCCCAGCTGTTAAGTACCATATTCGGTCCAATTGAAAAGTATTTTACAGGTCTGTTTCCACGCCGTTCATGGCAACCACTAATATCTTTCAAAGAAACGACTTCACAACCCTTATTGTCATTAAATAGTCCATTATAGCGGTTTACTACAACATGCAGCTGAGTTGTTTGTATGGGAAGTTTCCCTAGGAGATTAATAAAAATTCCTTTAGGAAAGTCTACTAAAATTTCATATCTCCTAGGAAATTGACCTAGGAAATTGACGGGGTGATGTGAAAAAATGTCGATACTCATGTTAGTGTAATTAAAATGTGGACAGTGGATTTTTTTTCACGGGGGAATAAAATATATTATTCAGAAAATGTGAAACTTCCTCATTTTTCAAAAGCAGGGTTGCCACCGTCAGTAGGATTTTACCAGCGATAAATAAAAGTTCAAATAGGGATAAAATCCTTTTAATAGACAGTGATGATAGAAATTCACAAAAATACCAGATATTTCGGTCACATATAAAGTGACCGTCATCAGTAGTAAAGTTTTACTACTGATGACGGTCACTGTATATGTGACCGAAATATCTGGTATTTTTGTGAATTTCTATCATCACTGTCTATTAAAAGGATTTTATCCCTATTTGAACTTTTATTTATCGTCATGGAAAGGCAGTGTGGTCTCCGAAATTATCTACGTCAGGATTTTACTAGATCTAGTAAAAAAGAAAAATCTAATAAATTTAGAGAATCTAGTAAATTTAGAGAATCCAGTAAATTTTCCGAAATCTAGTAAAAAGTCATGATTTGTAATAAAAAAAAAACTTGTGTTATTTTCCATGAATTCAGGTAAAAAATTATGGTCCATTCATTACAAAATCTGATTTCGATTACGTTAGATATTATGGCTACTATTGCTTTCATTTTTGCGATTTTGCGTCAATCCTAGCGCTTAAAAATCTTTACTTTTCTCTCGGCTTCTTCTTGATACTCGCTTTGAAAGGCAAACTATTTAAAATCAGGACTGGTCTGCCGGCTTAATTTGCTTTCAGAAAATTTTCCCAGACTCTCATAACAGCTGCTACGTTTGTTAGTTAGCTTTGTCCCTTTTTAAAGACGCTGCTGGAAACGAACTTTTTCCATACTTGTCAAACTTCTTTCTGACTCTCTGCAGCTTGCCCCATTCAAGTACTGGAGCAGAGAGACAGTTCTTGATTTTGTCGGTCATCCAAAATAAAAACCGGAATAGGCTAAATGTTTGGAGTGTTTCGTCCCTGATGAAAACGAAGCAACTTATTCTCAGGTCGTCAAGTGGAGTACATGACTGGGTGATCCCCAGCGATTTGACTCGGGCTATCAAGAAATGGAAAAAATTAGATCCCTTAGTAGAGGGGGAGGTGCTACTCCCATGTGGCACCCCTGCTGCCACCTATAACTTTTTTGCACCCCAAATAAGGGCATAGCCTCCCAAGGGAGAATGATTGCGTAATCGGTCAATGACCTCTTTTTCCAAGGTCGATTTATTTGATGTTTCTATGTGTAATAACTCCGGAACGAAGGTTGCACATGCGCATTGAATTCTAACGGGAACAATGTTATTGATCTATGACTCGAGGGGGAAGTGAATTTCCGAGAACTTGATTGCGTAATCGTTCGTGAATGTCATGGTGTCCAGAAATAGTATTTGTTGTTGTTGCTCTAGGCAATGTTATGAGTTTCCCGGAAACAGTTAGATCACGTGTTTCCTTCTCAGCCAATCAGCGAGTCGGATACATCCTCCTTCTCAGCCAATCAGAGGGCTTTGTTTACATATTAGCGGCGGAGGGAATATAAGGAAAGGGATTTTTGCTATAGTTTTATTAGTCTGTGAATAGAATTCAAAGGAGTGAGAAGAAGAACAGTTTGACTATACTCATTTGGATATATATTTGTGATGGCGATGAGTGGAATGTTTACCCTATTAGAAGTTGATAGTGGAGTTGATGATAATAGTACAAGAGCACCAAACATTGCGGTGGGAATTACGAAAGGATCAAGGCTTTGTCTGGAATGGGATGCAGTATATGCAAGATATGTGATATCCTTGAGCAAATTTAAAATGGAAGATCAATTATGTTTTGCCGCAAAAGTTGATATAGCACATGTGAATAGACTTCAATGTGCTTTAAGTGCATTGGTGAAACATATTGAAGACAATAAACAGTATCGCTAATTGTATATGCTCTGTATTATTGATGTTGTTGTTGTAATTATTCAATAAAATTGTTTCAAAATCGAAAATATTCCCTTTCTTTTCTGGTTAGGGCTAACGAATCAGGCTCAGTCTAGAGTCAGCAGTCAGAGTGGAAGGATTGAAAAATGAATAAATTTGAGAAAGAGAGAATTAGATCAAATCTAGTGTTTATGGAAAAACATTTGATTTTTGATAATGATTTTCTCAAGTTATCTCTTAAACGCAAGGATATTCTCTTGTCAGGGAACACTTGACAATATAATGAGGAGTGATTCTCCCCCATTGGGCTATTGTATGAAATTTTTAAAATGTGATTCAAATGCTTATACTCAATTTATTGATATATTAATTGGAACAAGGCAGAATCATATTGTGGATACACTTTTGAAAACACTGCCAATGAATTCAATGTAGATGGCTCGCCCATCCTTCGAAAGAGGTAATGTTACAGAGTTACTCCTCTCTCCCCCATTTCCCTCTCATTGAATTTATCGAACGAAGAGGATCAGTTTCGTTTTATCTGTGAGAGAGTTGACATCGGAAAACGAAAAATGTTCTATATATTTCAATTTTACATGTACACTCATGGCATTTTTAATAAATTTTAGAATTTTAAAATTATTGATGACTATAGTTAAAATTCCAAATTATGTAATACTTGTAAATTACATAGAGGATATGCAGTACAAATTAAAGGATGTAATTCATGTCCTGAGGAGGTGTGTGACTCTCACCCTAGAGGGCACCTGTGCTCCAACTGTCACTATGATAAATGTGATCAGTGGGAGAATACTTACCCCGCTGTGATTGGAAAGAATCCCAAACGTGATTTTAGTTTATTTCTACGAGATTGGTATCGTCACGGATTTAAATTCTTCTGGGAAGAGAAATCTGGTCTACGATTCAACTGTTGGGGTAACAAGACAATCTGGTTTCTACGTCATCGCTGTGATGACACTGCCTACTATGACTATAAGCCTAGTGATTTTTATTTGGCAGTGACCGAATGTGATTCACCACTTGAAAACACTGTATGTGATATTGCTTCAAATAGACATATTGAAACTCTTGAATTTCATAATATGAATGCTAATAGTATCATTGACTATACAAAGAGATATGACAAGAGTGAAGTTACATTGTACTGTAGAAAATGTGACCCTGACTTTGCAGTCAATCAAGATCAATACACAGTGAATCCAAATGATTTACCAGCATTAGTGGTTCACGATAGTTGCCTATACATCGAAGATGAAGAAATCTAAAAGTGAAGATTTAAAGACATTGTTGTATATATATATATGCATTTTATTAATAAACAAATTCACAAACATTTTTTAAGCACTTTACTCTTAGGGCACTGAAATCAATACTATATAGGTCTGAGAGGATATTTCACACTAGAAAGTCGTTCAGACGGGGATTGTCACTATAAATGTGGAGAAACTGCTTGTAAGTATAGCCACGACATCGGGACACAAAATATAGTAGTGCATGGAAGCCGCAGCTTTAAGTCGTTAGATCCTGTACCCTCGTTCGATTTGGAATAATAGTTTTTTCACTGCTCTAGATATAGTTGTTGAGGTGGGGTGTTTAAAATGTGTAGGTTAGACCAAGAGAATCAGCAAATTCAATTGTTATTAATGTTTGAAAGATACACAACCAATGACCTGTCAGCACAGTCAATGGACTGCTATTATCAATAATTAAGATATTGTTAACACTTTGAATTTTCCCAAGATAGTCCGAGGGCAGACAATAGTATTTGTACTAGGACATATAGGGGTCCATATTAAATACAGAGAATATTTGACTGGTTTTCATGGTGCTACGTCTAGTAGAACACTGCCTTCGGGAGAGATTTCCCAATAGGTTTCATATTGATTTAGTGAGATTAGTGCAATACTCTCAGCCAATGGGTCGGTAAATGTACACTCTAAACGCACACTCCCCGTACGTACTATACTCATATCCTGTGTGCCAGACAAATCCAGTACAATGATACCATGTGTTTTAGCAAACATATCTTCGGTTATACCATTTTCAAATAGTTGCGAATCGTGATCTAGGGTTTGCATGGTCAACTCGTACAATGTTCTATAGGATTTATCAAAAGATAGATTGTAGAGTGGGATGCCGTTTACTTTGCACACAAGAGATGAAAGTCCAAACATCTCGAATTTATTTGGACATTCAGTCCATGATCCTATTGCACTGGCGCTTTTTACAAATGCCAACGCAAGTTTTGACGGAATTTCGCCATTGATAAAGGATGAATCGGTGAAGGTGCGTGACCCCACGGCAATATGACGTTGATTGGTGATTGTATGAGGAACAAGTAGTTTAATATTGTTGCCATTGGCTCTCAGTTTTTCCACGGACAAAGCAACAGAACTCTTAACCTGCTGTTTGCGTACATGTAGTATTGCTGAGGTGAGGGAGGGGCTTATATCGTGATTGCCAGCAAGTTCTTTTCTCAAAATGAAATTGGATGGTGCAAGCGTCAATTTTATATCCACTTTAACATTGGGTGGCAACCATTGAGGTACATTAAATATTTCATGATGTACTTTTCCAACTAGATGTAATTCATTAGTTTTAGCATTTTTAAGTCCATCTGTACTATCAGTATTAGTAATATATTCATAACCAATGGAGGTGCCTCTCATTTTCTTGTATGACTTGGGTGTCATCAGCATGAAATGCATATAGTTTGTATAATTTGAGAGATTGTTGCTTATGCTCACCAGCGTGTCATTGATGTAGACACTGATTTGACGAAATAAATTATGTAGTATACAATTTTCATAGGATATCCCATCGGCCGGAATTGGCATTGTATTATCGGATTTCCGGACTTTTATTTGCAAATCTATAAATGTTGAAGACATGTCCATAAAGTAGTCTTCATTGAAATAAATTTGAAAGTGGATATTATCGGAGAGGGGTTGTTGTGGATAAAATTGTTCATAGTATCCATGCTTAACACTCACATCAACATTTTCAGCATTGAATAGATTCAATGAGGCGGTGATTGAAGGTTGAGAATCCTTATGCGGTAGGTAGGACATCTTAGGAGAAGAAATCTAGTTTCGATCTGACAATTTTCTTTCTGGGACTTCTGTTTACAGCACGTGTCAGCTTTGTCCTTCTTTTCTTTGACAGGAGGGGTGATGTCTTTCGTTTCCAACCTGAGCGGAGATTGATGAGGGATGCATTGTTTCGTGACCTTTTTAAGCCTTGGCCTTTCTGTTTTAATTTCTCACCAAGGGTTCGCGCACGGGCCCTAAGATTCTCCGAAACACTTTTTTTAAAATCCTTGCCAGAGCCCCAATCGTATAGTGTAGAGGATACAAAATCTTTCACAACCAGTAAAAGATATTTTATAGCCAGGGGTAGCGAAGAGTAAAAGAGCTTAGCAAGCCCACTGCCACGACTGTAGCCAGACACGGAAGTACAACCTTTGTAAAATTCCGATTTATTGCCATGTTGTCTTGGGCCAGGAGTATTAATATAGCAGTAAATATCAGGACAAGTGAATACCACTTTTTTATTAGACATCATGCTTTTGAACGATGGGTCGAAAATGGCATGTAATCACAGCCAAACTTTTTGAAATTGCTATGGGATCACCCAATTCGGTTCTTAGTGTTAACTGACAGAGTTCCAAATAGGAAGTGTTTACGGGAATATACTGAAGATGCTTTATATTGTAGTGGTGAATATGTTCTTGATTGGTTTTTCGTTCAAGAACTCGTAGGAGGGTAATTTGAATTACCAACCCGAGATGTTTCCACAAATGAAGCGTAGAGAAATATACAGGTGTCCGTGGAGAAGGCAGGCGGATAGTCAGCAAAAATGAAATTAGTGTTTCCGGCACTTTTACCATTGATTATATTGAGCTTAAAACCAAGAACATCCTTTAGATTATCATTGAGAATAACCTTTTCACTGGCAATAGGTGAACTAATGTAGATCTTGCCCTCCTCCTTTGAATAGTTGAAATGAAAAGCTTCCTTTTTACGAGCGGAAATTCTTTTATTAATAGAACGACATAAATCGTTCATACAGGTGAGTTCCTCGTAGGGTAATTCAATATATGGATAATCCATCCAATTGATTTTTTGAATTTGTTCTTGATCACCTGTTGGTGGCGGCGGCCAATCAAAGGGTCTAATTTTTATTTCATATTTACGATCCTTTCTCAGGATGTCATAGGTATTTTTGAGAATACAGTTGACAAGAGCCACCTCATACTTTCCGTCGTCGAATTTGATGGTGGGGGAGAGTTTTGTCCAAAAATCACTTGTTCTATTCAAGTCATTGTAGAGAGGATCAGAAAAATTGGACATGAAAGTCACAAAGAAATCATTGGGCATTGTCAATATTTTCAGCACTGACCCAAGAATCAAAATCTGAGTTGTATCCTAGCCAGCGAACAAGCAACTGTTTCTTACCATGGTGTGTACGACTCTTTAATATCATTTCAATTTGATACATTTCGCTAGTGTTTCTAAGTTTTTGCAGTTCATATTCATAAAAACCGCCGAGAATCTCATCATCTTTGGTGTCTCGCAATCGATATGTCGTGGGCTCGGTGTCTATGATTTTGAACACTTTAAAAAGTTCAGTTCTCCATAAATAATTCCCCTTTTCAAAAATATTGCTGGTTCTATTAATTCGAACAGTTTCACCAACATTGAATTTCTTCTTCTTTTTCTCTTTTTCACCAATGGAGTATTGTTTTAGAAAAGCATCAAATGTATTTTCATTGTAGTGAACATTCGTTGGTGTAGAGTTGGACAGAGATCGATGGGGTCTTTGATTATAAATCAACATGATTGTATCTAAATCATGAATAAAAGTCGATGTATTTTTCAAAGTACAATATCTTGAAATTAATAGACGAATCGTTCTTATTAATCGTTCAGCCAATGCAGCCTTCATCGGAATGTGACAATGAAAATGTATTGTATTATATTTCTTTTGAACGCTATGAAAAATGGAATTGACAAGTTCACTAACGCGATCCAATTAAAGATTTCTTTATGAATCCTGTTCAGAAATACTTTCAATGCTTTGTGAACCTAGAACACTACCCTTTGACCGTAGTGGAATGGCATAGGCATAGCGACTAAAGATACTGATTGCCACTAGAATATATTTGTAGGGGGCATTGTGACGTTGTTGAAGTGCGTCTAAAGTTAAAAGATCCGTTTGCATTATATGCAGAGGGAAAAAGGCTTTAGTTTGTCGATATTGTTTACTGCGAAGCCTGTGATTCCGATGCAGTGTGTAACTCGATTCATTTTCTAGATATTCTTTTGCTTTTTTCAATATGGTGCCAGAGGCTTTAGAAAGTGTTTTGGGAGAACTTAAACTCCCCGCTTTGCCAATATTTTTATAGACGCCTTTCAGAACTTCATCCATTTTGACTGTAAACACTTAGTGTAATATCCACTCCCCTTTTGCAAACTGGTGGGTGAATCAATTCGTCCTCGCTTTTGACTAGCAGCCACAGGTGTTGTAAAATCACTGATACTGAAAGTATCTTCAAATATTGAATCTTTTCTTTTTAAAATGGTGTTGTTGGTGGACTATATTCTCTTAGTTTCTTTAGAATTTGCTTATTGCAAATAAGACTTTTGGGAAAGTTTGATACACACAGAAAGGTGTATATATTATCGTAATAGTACGTAAGCTCTTTACGAATCGTTACCATATCACAAATTCAATCAACAAGATTATAGCTATTTCCTCGAATGAAAATATTCCTCCCTGTATTGTCGACTTGAACTTGATCACCAGAGTCAAACATGAGATAAGATAATACTCTTTTACTCTGTTCCCGAGAGGTGAGTGGCAATAGGTTTCCAATTTTCAATACAATCGAATTCAATTCCTTCTCCTTTGATGCTGCTGCAGAATCTTGAGATGTTTCCTGTTTAGAGGGATCGACAATGGGTCTCTCACGATAAGGTTTATGTTTGTCCACACGTCGCAATGCATCTTGAAGTAAAAGCAGTTTTTTGTCATCGGCAATATTCTCATCGTTAATGAATTTGCTTAGATTGTCTTCAAAATTTTCGACGGGTGAGAGGACAAGTTCAAATGGTGTCAATTTATAGGGTTTCGCCATTCTCACTAGAGAAAACTGTTTACAAGTCCTGCAATTATCGGTAGTAAAAGTGTGAAAAAGCTACCGCCCGCCTGAAGGAGCCGTGTTCTTTTAAATTTTTTAACCATTATTTTAAAAGCCCAGGCACGTACAGTGGGACGATGTTTCTTTGTCTGTTGTCTAACACCATCTGCCAGTTGAACATTGCCCTCAGTTAAATTTAAACAAAGTTCAGATAGTAGATTAACGAAATCATTGTCAACCCCATGTTTGAGTATAGCCTTCCTAAGCAATGGTTTTGAAGTGCTTAAAACGGAAAACAGATGCCGTTTTTCTTGTAGTTTCTTCAGTGTCATAATGGCGACTAATAGTCTTTTCTACTGTTCACCGGTAGATGTACTGTAATTTCATTGTTGAAAATGTCGGTGACTACACGTAGATCCTCGGGTGTGCTCTGATTAAGATCGAGCAAAATGTAACCGTAGGGCTTGCTAGTCGCCTGAGTGTACGCGGACAACAGAATTTTAGGGGCGCGGGGTTATATCTGATTTTTGCGAGTTTTTCGCGCGCTGTAATCACTCACGACTCGATAGATAATATAGACGGTGCAATTCAAAGCAAGGGCTCGCATGCATTTGCTTTGATGAAACAGATTGTGTAGAACCAGAGTTATGGAAATGTGTTCATGATGGGAGCGAACAGTGAACAGTTGTAGCATTTCCTGCGAGAAGTGTTCAATGGATTCAGCCAAATCATCAATAATCAACCACGAGTTCGATTCAATACTATTGAAAAAATCAAGTCCTCATATGAATTGTATTGGTATGGTTGTGGCAATAGCTTTTATTTTATCATAGGACTCCTGCCAAATACTATAGCAAGAGTAGATTTTTTTTGGCTTTTCCAAAAACATTTTATCGCAATTTTGAATTATTCTAGTTAAAAGTGTTGTTTTCCCCGACATTGAGGGACCACACAGAAATGATCTGAATGGTGTTTTAAATTGATACATGCTGCTGTTGGGGACAACAGTCGGACTACAACTAACTGTAAATCATATGTGCTCAATGAATAAGTAGTAATTTTCCCCATGGATCTATCTATTCAAGAACAACAAAAAACTATATTTCATGGCAGCATTTATTTCGGCACTGCATGAAAACAAATATTTGCAGTCAACATGAACTGCACAACGATAAAAATAACACTTGTTCAACAAGAACAATTGACAAAATTTCATGGTCAAAAGGAAAACTCTATTTGTTCAACATGAACACAGGGCACTGATAACACTTTATAAATAAGCACTTATTGTCTTTAAACACTTTTCTGTACAACACTTTATGTACAATAAAAAACACTTTTTTGTCTTTAAAGACTTTTGTCCATCTACAGCACTTTTTTTTTGTACAACACTTTTCTGTACAATATCTTTGTACAACACTTTTCTGTACAACACTTTTTGTCTTTAAACACTTTTGTCCATCTACAGCACTTTTGTACAACAGAAAATACACTTGGAACTAGTAGCACAGTTGAACGTTATGAATTTAAAGGCGGGACCCCCACCCCCCGGGGACCGCGGGGCCGAAGGCCGGCCGGCCGCGGGCGGGGACCCCCACCCCCCTGGGCGGCCGCGGGAAGGGACCACCCCCCCACCCTGGGCGGCCGCGGGAAGGGACCTCCCCTCCCCCCGGGAACCGCGATGGAAAAACAATAGTTGTCGTCACTGCTATGGGTTAGTTGAGGTTGGGTTAGTGCTTGGGTTAGATTAGCTGGTTAGGTTAATTTATGAAGAGGTTGAGTGGTGGTGGTTAGGTTAATTTATCCAGACCAAGTTGATTGCGATAGTCAATGCATTCAACTCGGTCTGAAATACGGTAGTGGCCGTGGGGTAGAACACTCGCACCATTCTCGAGCACATAGACCTTGTCGGATATACACGACATTGCATTCTTTTCCACTCTTACAGTATAATTTCTATACTGTAGAGAGCGAATTGCAAGCACTTGTGCTCTTGGCACTAGGCTACTTTCTAAACAGTCTCTGTACACGCTCATGTTGAAATTGCTCTTTACAAAATGTGTAGGCACCCCTGTACACGCCTTCTGTTCGTCCCCACTCTGTGTTTCCAGGCAATAAACTTTAGGGCCCGGGACAATCCGTCTGGATATCCAATCACTCCCCGTCTCTGATTTTAATCTTAATAGTTGGTTGGGAGCTTGACTTTTCACCAGCTCGAGGTAAAGGGACGGATTCCAGTTTGTGTAATCCGTCAGTGAGCTGATGTGCATCCCATTTTGCAAATCACCCAATAAATCCAATTCAGTCACATTTACCTTTAACAGCAGAGAATCTGTATCACCATAGTAAACTTGAACCTCCCCCTCCCGTGACCATTGCACCTTGCACACATTGTAAAAGAAAGACAACATGAGTTTTTTTGAAATTTTCAGTACTGAACTGCCGCCTGCGATATTCTTGTTCAGTACTACATTTTGCTTTCGCCTGTGTAGAAGAACCATGCCAGTCTCTATGCTCATGAATGATGTAAAATTGGGGTCGGCAATAATTCGTGCACACTCTAGAGGGTCATTTACAACGTCGCAGCGAGATCTATTACGAACGCTTTCACACATTTTGCCAAACGCTGAATTTAGAATGAGCTTATACATTTCCTTCTCCACCTTTGAATTTGCCTTAGAGCGTTTATCGACAAAGGTGTCAATAAACGTTTTCAAATATGGTCGCTGATTGAACTGCAGGACCCTGTGTATTTTGGTGATCTTGAAGCCGTTGCTCACCATCCAGTGCAAAAGCACATGGTGAACAACGATATTCTCTTTAGGGTCCAAATCAGCAATCAGTTTCTGTTTAGAGGGAGTCCAGTGCATCCCCATATCCTCAACCATTGAACGATTGTAGGGGCTCAGAGAGTCCCTGCTCACCGGCCGATTGATACAGGGAAAGACAAAATCTTTGACTGAGTCGTGAAGCGCCAGCGGAATGTGACCGTCAACTTAAAAGAACCATCCTTGTGGCCCAATGTCCTCGACGGTGGTAATGTCGGGGAACTCACAAGGATTCTCAAGCCATTGATAGTTCCCACACGGCAAAGAGTAGTGGGACATTGTCGAGGGGTACAATGAGTTCATGTCCAAGAACACTGCATTTGACTTTGCACCGGTGCTTTGTCCGTTCGGATCGATTGATAAGACGCGGTCCCCATGAAAAACATACCCACCCCTCAATGAACGCTCAACAAAAAGGTGCTGATCAACGTCGGTGATTAGGCCTATTTCCTCCCTGCAAATTTTTAAAATTAAATCCATCACTAAATGGGGTGTAGAAAAATAATATCCAATATCTAACCCGAACTCTGAATAGATCTGGTCTGTGTTCTTACAGACTATATCCAACAGAGATAAAACGTCACTGGCCAAGTACAGTCTACAATAATCCCACTGATTTTTACAATCCCCCTTGGACTACACCTTCTTGGTAAACTCATACTCCTCGGCTCTGCATTCACTGTTGGTCAGTGAATTGTGAAAAGATTCAATTGGAGGTAGTTTTTCCTCACTTAAGCGTGCGCCAGAACGGTAATAATCGTATGCGTATATACCTTTGCAGGTCAACAGGTCATACATTTCACTGTCTGGAAAGTGCTGTTTAAGCAAGGGAAAGCTATCAAAATTGTCACTTTTTTGCACTTGAATCAATTGACTCAATGCTTTGGGAAAAAAACTAAAAGAATAGAAAAACCTGATTTTATTCTAGCACGTACGCCCATTATACACGGTCTGTCATTTCAGTTCAAGAAGCAACAACATCTCAGCTGAGTTGGGACTTATGTTATGGATAATTTAACTATTTACCCATGGACAATCTACTCCCCCTCCCTCCCTATGCATCCGTGCCCGTGCCAGTCAGATAAATTTTAAATCATAATTGGAATTATGAATAAAAACAGGGATAAAAAACTGCTGGGTAACATTTAAATTACACGATTGATGCGCAACCCCCCTAAAATTACTACTCCCCGAGGATATTTCCTGCCATAAATGGTCATGATCTCTGACTTTCCCTCTCCCCCCTCTTTTCCCTTTAGACCCCTTATCCACCTCTGCAAACTCCCCCTTACAAACCCAACATATTTTTTGATTTTTAATCACGAGAAGATCCTCTGCAGACAACACCATTGGATAATGAGTATTTCTAAAACGAGAAATAGCACCATTAGCCGTGCCAATCAGTTTAGTCAATGCCTTGACCATGCACTCGTTTTCATCCAATGTTTCAGCTATTTCTAACAACCGCATGGTGTTAGAATTGTCTCTTTGCGCGTGGGCGTAGGACACTGCAATAGCCTGATGTTCTTTGACACGATCTGGAAATTGGGGGTCGTTCACCTCCACCAGGTTAGCTTCACAGTCTAAAAATATTCTGTTGCACTGGAGAAGGGTGTTTTGGAAATTTTTGAAGCGTAGAATGCCCTATCCCCTGAAACCGTTTCCACTGTCTGGTATCCATGCTGGCTACAATGCCTCATATTATCCCGTAGTTTCATATCACTACGGAATTGTGAGAGGCATGTTGGACAGTAGAAACGTTCCCCCTTATGCGTACCACCCCCCAGACCGCGACTAATGTCAGTGATAGGATTAAAATGACCGATTTTGTTCGGTTGACTAGGTGGCGTGTAAAGCAACCAAACCCAGTGTTTAACCAACTCAACTGACGGGCTCCTTACGGGGAATACCACCCCCTTCTTTTTAAAGCGAGTCCCATCTTCATATTCTGTTTCATACTGTACCACAGCAACACCAATATTCAAGTGAGCATTAGCCCTTTCAAAAATATCAATAGATCTTAGCGTTACTGGATATTTCCCCTCTAAATAAGAAAACGCTACAACTGGGAAATTGGCCCCCTCCTTCCCATGCACAGTCCAGTGATCTAAATTCTTCTTGGTAGCGTCCCGAGCTAGAGGCTCAAATGGTGATGTGAGGAAAGCATATCGGAAACACTTTTGATCTGTTTCAAAACAGATCCGCTGGACACCACGACTACCTACTAGATCTGGATTAATAATTTAAAATAGTATCCCTCTCAGACCTAGCCCCCCCTCTTAAAATAAAATCTTTCTTAATTTTACATATATTAACACTTAAATTTTCAATAAATAAAACTACTGAGCCACTTCCAGTTTCATTATAGTTCTCGAGATGCGTTAAAATTTGATCCACCCAATCTAAGAAAACACCCTCAAAATTTTCTAAATTCGAATAAACCAAACGCATCTCGGAATGTATAAAATGATAATACACTTCGCTTTTCCCCTCATTCAAATACAAAACCTTTAAAACAATTGAAACCTTAATTGAATCCCTACCCCCCACAATTGAATCTGATTCTCCAGAAGTGCACGAATTTTGTCTACATATGCATGCACAATTTCTACAGGGTCAAAAACAAATTTTCCCCCCATTAGTGTATTAAAAGGATCCCCAAACGTCGCAGTGAAAACAACTATATTATTTAAAATTATATTCGACAATTGAAAATCGGGGAGAGTTGTACCCCCTCCCCCTCTTGTATATTACCCCCTCCTCCAAGTTGTTCAATAATATCTGGTGAATGCTCCACTTCAGTTGTTCGAAGTGGAGTCGTGTTGCTATCGGAGGCCGGAGTAAGAGGGTTACCTGTAAAATAATCTAAAATTCTCAATGTGTTTTGAGTCAAGTCTACCAGCTCAACTGCGCCATTCTCTAAATTAAAAAGAAAATCATCTAAAAACTCGTCAATATTAAAGGGTACTTCAATGCTATCGTCCCATGTTGAATTGTTGCGGGACTCCACGTGTGCCTCTTCTCCTTCTCCAACTGACGAGCAGGGGGGAGATGGCGAGTATGGTACCAGGACAATCTGTAAATGAAAAAATAGCTTATTTTCAATGTGTTCAAATCAGCCCTACTGTTTTTAAAATTTGGATTATTGCATAATAACATTTGGTTAATTCAACTGAAGATAATCTAAAATGCCACTAAAATACATGGAAGGCTGCAATTTGTTCGTTTATTTTCAAAGTGTTAAATTTTTTTTTTTTTTTTTGTCGCTTCCACCAGCGCCCCCTAAACTTGCCCCACAGCGCTTCCCGGACCCATCGTGGCGCTTCTCTGACCCACAGCACATCCCTGTGGCGCTTCCCTGACCCGTGGCGCTTCTTGGGCCCACAGCGCTTCCCCCGGCGCTTCCCACAGCGCTTCCCGGACCCACCGGCTCCGCGGCTCCCAGCCGTTTACATAATGTCCACCAAAAGTTGAAATATTTCTAATTCCGTTCTACAGGTTCGGTGAACTCTTCATTAGCTCACAATTATTGTAAGCCGCCACGCGAGTGTTCCGATTTCCAAGACCGAACTTCAGACGAGAAAACAGTACAATTAAATTCTGTAAACCGTTAACTCAGTATATTGTCAACAATGTTACCCGATCACTAAAATATTGGCAAGGATTTGTAAGATTGAAGGTTATTTTAAAACTATCCTTGCGCAAATTACGGGGTCCAAATGTGACAAATAGATAAATGTGAATAATCTCTCTCAGTTCCTTCTCTTAAAACTTTGTGATAATCAATTGTGAAAAATAGGGGATTTTGAGTTTCAAATGGTGAGCATTAATTGACTAGAAATTACCCATGAAAAATATTCGCTTATGAGATAGCGGCGAAGAGATAGGGGGAATGCATAGAAAATAGCAAAGATTAGAAAAAATAGCATTTTGACTTTCAAAGGCAGTGATTATTAATAGAAATTACCTAAAAATATTCGCTTATGAGATATCGAAGCGATAGCAAAGATTAGAAAAGAGCGGTTTCTTTGCAAAAAATTACATTTAGATATCTCTGAGGGAGGGGGAGCAGAGAAAACAATGGTTGGGGGGTGAGGGGTTAATATCTCACAGAGATAAGTTTATATTGGGATTGAAAAGGACTAAAAATTGGAAGAAATAGATAGGTATGAAAAAATGCTTACATTTGCATAATCCCTCTGGGCTTGGGCACCCGAAGGACCAGGTAGTGCATGCTGGAGGGTGGACGGGGCGGCGTCGCGATGTTCTTGCGCGACTGGGCCGGCTATTTCACGATCTTGCGTAGCTTCGGCATTGTAGTTATCCGCCCACTCTCTCTTAAACTTTCTGTCAGGCCGCATTGGGGCTGCCTCGTCATCTCTGGCTTTCTTGGAAGGAGGGGGCACGCATTCTTTATAATTTGCCTTAAAAAGAGGAGAAAAAATTAGTATCAAAATAATTTGCCCCTTTTTTTTTACAGAAAGAAAGTTAGTACCCTCATCCATATAATTTTGTTTAGACAAAGCATTTTATCTCTTTTCAGTAAAGCAAAAAGTAAAAATTTCGCGAGAAATATATTAGGCTTAGAAATCAAACGTTTTTATTAGACAATCAGTAGTCTATAGCCATAGGATAGGAGTCATTGTTTCTATTTTTACCATTTAGAAAAATATTAAATTTTCCGGTCTATGGGCTTTAAATTAGATCGTTAACCCATCGACCTGTAGGCCTATATTTTGCAAACATAGGTTAAATTGCTATTAAATTTATACATAATATTAGCTTCATGCAACTTCCAAAGACTTTTCTAGCCCTGCACTGTTTGTTTTCATCTTACACTGTTGGCGGTAGAATTGAAGGTCTTGCCTTCCCCCGTCACCTAATTTACTTACAACGAAGCTGTTAGAAGCAATGTATTACCCCCTCCCCCCTTTCACATAATGTTCTAAATATATTGTTAAACTTAATTTGAAAATAATCTCTTTCACCGGCTCTCTGAGAAATACAAGGTTACGAAACTCGCTTATGAGATAGCGGCGAAGAGATAGGGGGAATGCATAGAAAATAGCAAAGATTAGAAAAAATAGCATTTTGAGTTTCAAAGGCAGTGATTATTAATAGAAATTACCTAAAAATATTCGCTTATGAGAAAGCGAAGCGATAGCAAAGATTAGAAAAGAGCGGTTTCTTTGCAAAAAAATTACATTTAGATATCTCCGAGGGAGATAAATTTAAAACAATGGTTGGGGGGTGAGGGGTTAATATCTCACAGAGATATGTTTATATTGGGATTGAAAAGGACTAAAAATGAAGAAATAGATAGGTAGGAAAAAATGCTTACATTTGCATAATCCGTCTGGGCTTGGGCGCCCGAAGGACCAGGTAGTGCATGCTGGAGGGTGGACGGGGTGGCGTCGCGATGTTCTTGCGCGACTGGGCCGGCTATTTCACGATCTTGCATAGATGAGCCGGCAGGGTTCACCATATTATAAGAAGCCGCCCATTCTCTTTTCGGTTTTTGACCGGACTGTATGGTGGCTGGCTCGTCATCTCTGGCTTTCTTGGAAGGAGGGGCACGCATTCTTCATAATTTGCCTTAAAAAGAAGAGAAAAAATTAGTATCAAAATAATTTGCCCCTTTTTTACAGAAAGAAAGTTAGTACCCTCATCCATATAATTTTTTTTAGACAAAGCATTTTATCTCTTTTCAGTACAGCAAAAAGTAAAAATTTCACGAGAAATATATTAGGCTTAGAAATCAAACGTTTTTATTAGACAATCAGTAGTCTACAGCCATAGGATAGGAATCATTGTTTCTATTTTTACCATTTAGAAAAATATTAAATTTTCTGGTCTATAGGCTTTAAATTAGATCGTTAACCCATCGACCTGTAGGCATATATTTTGCAAACATAGGTTAAAATGCTATTCAATTTATACATAATATTAGCTTCATGCAACTCACAAAGACTTTTCTAGCCCTTGCTTGGTTAATTAGTGTTTTAATTTGACAGAAGAATAGTTCCTATGACTTGACCGCGTTTGTAAACAAAACCGGAAAAAGAGTGACTGCTAATTTTAACCACGCACTGGAGTCTTGTGTCAAAACAGAACGGCATTTTCACTAAAAATTGACAGAAGTCAGCGGTCACTTTAGCTGGAAATATAGAAGGAAGGATAATTATTTCTTTTTGTGAGAATTTGATTGTAAAACAATGGTGGGGGGAATTTAGCTGGAAATATAGAAGGAAGGAATTTATCGAAAAGGTATTTCTTTTTGCGATAATTGGGGGTTGTAAGACAATGGGGGAGGGAGGGGGATATTGTTAGACCCTAATTCGAAAATAACTTGTTTCTCTACTTCTATACAGGTTGCATAGGCCTAGCTTAATTATTGCATCATTGTGTTTTAAATTTGACGGAAGAATAGTTCCGTTGACCGCGTTTGTAAGCTGGAAAGGGTGATAGCTAATTATAGGCCACACATTGGAGTCTTGTGTCAAAACAGAGCGGCATTTTCATTAAAAATTGACAGAAGTCAGTGATCGCTTTAGCTGGAAATATAGAAGGAAGGATAATTATTTCTTTTTGCGAGAATTTGATTGTAAAAACAGTGAGGGGGGGGATGGGGTTAGGTTTCGAGGGTAAAAGAATATATTTTATGTTTTCCATTGATTATAATGATGTTTGTATGGTTTGGGGGGGGGGTTTGGGGTAAAGGAATATATTTACGTTTTAGCTGAATATACTGGAGGATGTCCAAGGAAAATTCGTTTGAAAATGTATTAAAACGGAACTTACATGGTAAATTGTAGTTGCCAAGGCTTCTAATTCATCAATATTATCCATTGTTGTTTCCATTGTGTCAAAATACTTTCTGATAATTGAATCACATTGCGTGTCCGTTATATACGAAATCTCAAGGGCGAATTGTTATGTAACGGGGAAAACTATATGTAACCAGCCCTCTGATTGGTTGAGAAGGAGGATGTATCCGACTCGCTGATTGGCTGAGAAGGAAACACGTGATCTAACTGTTTCCGGGAAACTCATAACATTGCCTAGAGCAACAACAACAAATACTATTTCTGGACACCATGACATTCACGAACGATTACGCAATCAAGTTCTCGGAAATTCACTTCCCCCTCGAGTCATAGATCAATAACATTGTTCCCGTTAGAATTCAATGCGCATGTGCAACCTTCGTTCCGGAGTTATTACACATAGAAACATCAAATAAATTGACCTTGGAAAAAGAGGTCATTGACCGATTACGCAATCATTCTCCCTAGGGAGGCTATGCCCTTATTTGGGGTGCAAAAAAGTTATAGGTGGCAGCAGGGGTGCCACATGGGAGTAGCACCTCCCCCTCTACTTCCCTTCAGTCAGAATTCGACACTAGTGGATACTTTAAATTCGGATGAGGTCGAGAACGATTAAAGCCTTTTAAGTGTGACTTTTTTTTAATTGTGACTATATATTTTTCTTCTTACTTTTCAATTCGTATGATATACCTGACCTGAAGAATATTGACACAATATTATTTATTTTAAAACTAATTATTGTTTTTATATAAGTTTTCTTTTTCTTGGCAGCCCTAGTCCAATTTGAGGTGTACTTCTTAATTTACATATGTTTACAACTAAACCGGTAGCCGATTATTTCATTTCCGTTTTGAAGTGACATAGATTGTATTGGTTTTTTAATATGAACGAGAGAGAATCCAGGAAAAATCAGTTCAAAAAAATTAATTTCTTTTAAAAATTAACTGCTTTAAAATTTCCAGAAATTTTTGTAAGCAGCTTATCCCTTATTTAAATACCAGCCCAATTAGCGTTTTAAAAGTGGCAAATTTCCTCCTAAAAATGCAAAATTGAAGGGTTTAGATTTCAAACCTAAAAACGGAAACTGGGGACAAATTTCAAAAGCCGTCACTTTCAAACACACCTCAGATTCTAAACACTCCATTGCCTGAATTACTTCGTGAATATGAGTTGTAGCTGTTTTTCTTCGTTGATTGTTTTTAATTTTTCGATATATCTGAATTTTATGACCTGAAAACCATTGATAAATTTAAAGCCGGGCTTCACCAGCAGGATTTCCAGAACCTAAGATTCCAGACTATTGTTTGACGTTTTGGATACACCGCATCTGGAATATGAAGCCTATCCAGTAGTTGGCTATACCCAAATAATAAAAAAACATTTTTGAGCTTATAGGTTATTTCCAATTTCCAATCATACTATGAAAACAAAAGAAAAGAGGAAAAGAGGAAAAAAAAAGAAAAAAGGAAAAAAGATTGTGGAAATTTTATTGATTATCCTCCTAAAGTAAAAATCGATGCTTGATGGTGCGCGTGTGGCGGCAGCTGCACGTGCAGAATTTTTTTTTCAGCATTTACTAAAAACAGATGCGATTTTTCATGAATGTCTGAGTCCGAATCGTAAATAGAATTCTGAAAATGCTGACATTGAGTGAACTTTTATCACTTAGCTGGCATTTGTGCTCGGTGTCTTTCTTTGTAGTAGGGGGCTAGTTACCCTCCAATAACTTTCGACTATTAAAAAGGGTACTAGCCCTTTGAATTTCCAGTCGAATGATCCTGTTTTGAAGTTTTTACGACAACGCCTTCTATAAAAACCTTATACGCCCCCCGGACATAACTTAAAACCCTTTCCCTGATGGTTGTGGGGGAGTGTCCTCCTCAAAAACATATTTTCTATCTGGAAATCAAGTACACTGAACAAAATGACAATCTCAAAATTTTAATTGGATGTGTTGGGGGTAATGAAGGACGTGGGGGGCTAGTTGCCGTCCAATCACTTTCGACTCTTAAAAAGAGTGCTAGCCCTTTGAATTTCCAATAGAATGAGACTGTTTTGAAGTTTCTAAGACAACACCTTCTATAAAAACCTTATAAGCCCCCCGGACATAACTTAAAACCCTTTCCCTGATGGTTGTGGGGGAGTGTCCTCCTCAAAAACATATTTTCTATCTGGAAATCAAGTACGCTGAACAAAATGGGTATCTCAAAATTTTGATTGGGTGTGTTTGGGGGACTGATGGACTTGGAGGGGGCTAGTTGCCCTCCAATCACTTTCGACTATTAAAAAGGGTACTAGCCCTTTGAATTTCCAATTCAATAGGCCTATTTTGAAGTTTCTACGACAACACCTTCTATAAAAACCCTATATGCACCCAGGCCATAACTTAAAACCCTTACCCTGAGGGTTGTGGGGGAGTGTACTCCTCAAAAACATATTTTCTATCTGGAAATCAAGTACGCTGAACAAAACGGCTATCTCAAAATTTTGATTGGATGTGTTTGGGGGACTGATGGGCTTGGAGGGGGCTAGTTGCCCTCCAATCACTTTCGACTATTAAAAAGGGGACTAGCCCTTTGAATTTCCAATTGAATAGGCCTGTTTTGAAGTTTCTACGACAGCACCTTTTATAAAAACCTTATATGCCCCCAAGCCATAACTTAAAACCCTTACCCTGAGGGTTGTGAGGGAGTGTCCTCCTCAAAAACATATTTTCTATATGGAAAACAACTACACTGAACAAAATGGTTATCTCAAAATTTTGATTGGATGTGTTTGGAGGAATGATGGGCGTGGGGGGGGGGGGCTAGTTGCCATCCAATCACTTTCGACTATTAAAAAGGGTACTAACCCTTTGAATTTCCAATCGAATGAGCCTGTTTTAAAGTTTCTACGACAACGCCTTCTATAAAAACCTTATAAGACCCCAGGGCATAACTTAAAACACTTTCCCTGAGGGTTGTGGGGGAGTATCCTCCTCAAAAACATATTTTCTATCTGGAAATTAACTACGCTTAACAAAATGGCTGTCTCAAAATTTTGATCGGTTGTATTTGGGGAGATGATGGGCGCGGGGGGGGGGAGGCGCGAGGCGCCCGCCAATCACTTTTGACTATTAAAAAGATCACTAGCCCTTTTAATTTCCAATTAAATGAACCTTTTTTGAAGTTTCTACGACAACGCCTTCTATAGAAACCTTATATGCCCCCAGGGCATAACTTGAAACCCTTGCCCTGAGGGTTATGGGGGAGTGTCCTTGTCAAAAACATATTTTCTATCTGGAAATCAACTAAACTGAACAAAGTGACTATCTCAAAATTTGGATTGGATGTTTTTAGGGGAATGTTGGGCGTGGGCGGGGGGGCTAGTTGCCCTCCAATCACTTTCGACTATTAAAAAGGGTACTAGCCCTTTGAATTTCCAATCGAATGAGCCTGTTTTGAAGTTTCTGCGACAACGTCTTCTATAAAAACCTTATATGCCCCCAGGGCATAACTTAAAACCATTGCCCTGGGGGCTTTGGGGGAGTGTCCTTCTCAAAAATATATTTTCTATCTGGAAATAAACTACGCTGAACAAAATGGCTATCTAAAAATTTTGATTGCATGTGTTTGGGGGAATGACAGGCGTGGGGGGCTAGTTGCCCTCCACTCACTTACAATATGGTTAGATTAGGTTAGACTAGATTAAGTTAGGTTAGACCAGATTAAGTTAGGTTAGATTAGGTTAGGTTAAGGCAGCTTAGGTAGGTTAGGTAGGTTAGGTTAGCTAGCTAACTGTCTCTCCATGTTTAAGTTAGGTTAGGTTAGGCTAGATTAAGTTATGTTAGGTTAGTGTTAGGTTAGGTTAGCCTACGTACGCGAGCGTACGTAGGGTAACCTAACTTAACCTAACCTAACATAACTTAATCTAGCCTAACCTAACCTAACCTAACTTAAACATGGAGAGATGTTTACTAGCTAACCTAACCTAACTTAGCTAACCTAACCTAACTTACCTAACCTGACTTAACCTAACCTAATCTAACCTAACCATACTCGCCGGAAAATCCCCCCAGGTCGACTTTGTATTTCTCTCTTACTATGCATGCTTGTTGGAGATTTTTTATTTTCTTTGAAGAAAATTAGAATTGAACTATAACTTTTTTCTTTTCTCTAAGAAAATTCAGAAAAGAACTTTAAATTTCTTTGTGTCCTTTTGAAATTAAGAATTGAAGTGGAAGATTTTTATTTTTCATTGGAGAAATTAGAATTGAACTGTAAGTTTTTTAATAAAATTAGGAATTGAGTTAACTTCTTATGATCAATTTAAAACTTTTTCTATCTTCTATGAAAAATTTAGAACAGTAATTTTAAATTTTTCCATCTCTTTGAGAAAAAATCTGAACTGAAGTGGAAAATTTTTATTTTTCTTGAAAAATAGAATTGATCTGTAACTTATTTCTTCTCATATGGATAGTTAGGAAAAGAACTTGAACTTTTCTTCACATCAGTGAGAAAATTAGCTCCTTATCTTCATAGAGAAATATTCACGATCAATGTGTAACTTTTTCTATCTTCTACAAAAAATTTGGAGGAGAATTTAAAATTTATGTCTTTGGGGAAACATCTGAACTGAAGTGGAACTTTTTTATATTATTAGGAAAAATAAAATTGATCAAAAACTAATTTCTTTTTCATTGAGAAAATTCAGAAGAGAGCTTGAAATTTTCTTCACTTCATTGAGAAATTTCAAATAGAACTTAAAATTTCCTTTTGTCTTTGTGAAATTAAGAACTTAAATGGAAGATTTTTATTTTCTTTGGAGAAATTAGAATTGAACTGTAAGTTCTTTAATAAAATTCAGAAGATAACCTGAACTATCTATCTTCTATGAAAAAATTTGGAGCAGTGTTTTAAATTTTTTCATCTCTTTGAGGAAAATCTGAACTAAAGTGGAAACTTGCATGATACTAGTTGCGTACACAAAAAAAAACTGACCTGAAGTAGAAACTTGCATGATATTGTGGTGTGCACAAAAGTTGTAAAGTAAAGTTTGGGTGAAAAGGATAGGTACCTCAACTTGTAAAATGGGTTTAGGAGGAACATTAAGAAAAAAACTTGTTCTGAAATGCCTTTTAAAAATTATTGCTCGGTGTTGTGGGCATTTAAAAAGCTGTGAAGTATAGTTGTGGGTGAAAAAGTTGGGTACTTCAACTTGTAAAATGGGCTTAGGGGGGACATTAAGAAAAAAGGTGTAAAGTAAAGTTGTGGGGAAAAAGATGGGTTCTTCAACTTGTAAAATGGATTTAGGAGGGATATTAAGAAACTAACTTGTTCTTAATTGTCTTTTGAAAAGTATTGCTAGGTGTTGGGGCATTCAAAAAGCTGTAAAGTAAAGTTGTGGGTGAAAAGGATGGGTACTTCAACTTGTAAAATGGGCTTAGGACGGACATTAAGAAAATAACTTGTTCTGAAATACCTTTTGAAAAGTATTGCTTGGTGTTGTGGGCATTCAAAAAGCTGTGAAGTATAGTTCTGGGTGAAAAGGATGGGAACGTCAACTTGTAAAATGGGTTTAGGAAGGACATTAAGAAAATAACTTGTTCTGAAATACCTTTTGAAAAGTATTGCTTGGTGTTGTGGGCATTCAAAAAGCTGTGAAGTATAGTTCTGGGTGAAAAAGTTGGGTACTTCAACTTGTAAAATGGGTTTAGGAGGGACATTAAGAAAAAAGTCGTAAAGTAAAGTTGTGGTGAAAAGGATGAGTACTTCAACTTGTAAAATGGGTTTAGGGGGGACATTAAGAAAATAACTTGTTCTGAAATGCCTTTTGAAAAGTATTGCTTGGTGTTGGTTGTAAAGGATTGCTACTTCAACTTGTAAAATGGGTTTAGGAAGGACATTAAGAAAAGAACTTGTTCTGAAATGCCTTTTTAAAAGTATTGCTTGATGTTGGGGTATTCGAAAAGCCTTATAGTACAGTTGTGAGGAAAAGGATGGGTACTTCAATTTGTAAAATGGATTTAGGACGGTCACTAAGAAAAGAACTTGTTCTGAAATGACTTTTTAAAAGTATTTCTTGATGTTGGAGCATTAAAAAAGCTGTAAAGTAAAGTTGTGGGTGAAAAGGATGGTTACTTCAACTTGTAAAATTGGTTTAGGAAGGACATTAAGAAAAAACTTGTTCTGAAATGCCTTTGAAAAGTATTGCTTGATGTTTGAGTGTGGAAAAAAGTCATAAAGTAAACTCGTGGGGAAAAAGATAAGTACTTTAACTTGTAAAATGGGCTTAGGAGGGACATTAGGAAAGGAACTTGCTCTGAAATGTCTTTTGAAAAGTATTGCTTGATCTTGAGGTGTGCAAAAAGTCGTAAAATAAAGTTGTGGTGAAAAAGATAACTACTTCAATTTGTAAAATTGGTTTATGAAGGACATTAAGAAAAAACTTGTTCAGAAAAAATATAATAGAGTCTTTTGAAAATTATTGCTTGATGTTTGGGTGTGGAAAAAAGTCGTAAAGTAAAGTTGTGGTGAAAAAGACGGGTACTTCAACTTGGAAAATGGTTTTAGAATGGACATTAAGAAAGGATGTTGCTCTGAAATGCCTTTTGAAAGGTATATTTTGGTGTTGAGGTATCCAAAAAGCTGTAAAGTAAAGTTGTGGGTGAAATGGATGGATGCTTCAACTTGTAAAATGGTTTTAGAAGGGACATTAAGAAAAGATGTTGCTCTGAAATGCCTTTTGAAAGGTATTTCCTGGTGTTGAGGTATCCAAAAAGCTGTAAAGTAAAGTTGTGGGTGAAAAGGAAGGATGCTTCAACTTGTAAAATGGGTTTAGAAGGGACATTAAGAAAGGAACTAGCTCTGAAATGTCTTTTGAAAAGTATTTCTTGGTGTTGAGGTATCCAAAAAGCTGTAAAGTAAAGTTGTGGGTGAAAAGGATGGGTACTTCAAGTTGGAAAATGGGTTTAGAAGGGACATTAAGAAAGGAACTTGCTCTGAAATGCCTTTTGAAAGGTATTTCTTGGTTTTGAGGTATCCAAAAAGCTGTAAAGTAAAGTTGTGGGTGAAAAGGAAGGATGCTTCAAGTTGGAAAATGGGTTTAGAATGAACATTAAGAAGAGGTGTTGCTCTGAAATGTCTTTTAAAAGGTATTTCTTGGTGTTGGGGAATCCAAAAAGTTGTAAAGTAAAGTTGTGGGTGAAAAGGAAGGATGCTTCAACTTATAAAATGGGTTTAGAAAGGACATTAAGAAGGAACTTGCTCTGAAATGTCTTTTGAAAAGTATTTCTTGGTGTTGAAGTATCCAAAAAGCTGTAAAGTATTGTTGCGGGTGAAAAGGTTGGGAACTTCAACATGTAAAATGGGTTTAGGAAGGACATTAAGAAAATAACTTGTTCTGAAATGCCTTTTGAAAAATATTGCTTGGTGTTGTGGGCATTCGAAAAGCTGTGAAGTATAGTTCTGGGTGAAAAAGTTGGGTACTTCAACTTGTAAAATGGGTTTAGGAGGGACATTAAGAAAAAAAAGTCGTAAAGTAAAGTTGCGGTGAAAAGGATGAGTACTTCAACTTGTAAAATGGGTTTAGGAGGGACATTAAGAAAGGAACTTGTTGTGAAATGCCTTTTTAAAAGTATTGCTTTGTGTTGGTTGTAAAGGATGGCTACTTCAACTTGTAAAATGGGCTTAGGAAGGACATTAAGAAAAGAACTTGTTCTGAAATGCTTTTGAAAAGTATTGCTTGATGTTGGGGTATTCGAAAAGCCTTATAGTAGAGTTGTGAGGAAAAGGATGGGTACTTCAATTTGTAAAATGGATTTAGGACGGTCACTAAGAAAAGAACTTGTTCTGAAATGCCTTTTGAAAGGTATTGCTTGGTGTTGGAGCATTCAAAAAGCTGTAAAGCAAAGTTGTGGGTGAAAAGGAGGGTTACTTCAACTTGTAAAATGGGTTTACAGTGGAAATTATGAAAAGAACTTGTTCTGAAATGTCTTTGAATAGTATTGCATGATATTGGCAAATTCAAAAGAGCCAAAAACCTGTAAAGTAAAGTTGTGGGTGAAAAGGATGGATGCCTCAACTTGTAAAATTGGTCTAGGAGGAACTTTAAGAAGGGAACTTGCTCTTAAATGCCTTTTGAAAAGTATTGCTTGGTGTTGAGGCATCCAAAAAGTTGTAAAGTAAAGTTGTGGGTGAAAAGGATTGGTACTTCAAATAGGAAAATAGGTTTAGAAAGGACAATAATAAAAGCAGGTGTTCTGATATGCCGTCTAATTGGAATTTCTTGTTGATCAGGCTTCCAAAAAGCGCTAAGGTAAAGCTGTGTTTGAAAACGATAGATGCTTCAACTTGTAAAGTGCGCGTAATACGAACAGTAAGAAAGGAATTTGCTCTGAAATTCCCTTTGAAAAGTATTGCTTGGTGTTGGGATATCCAAAAAGCTGTAAAGTAAAGTTGTGGGTGAAAAGGATGGGTACTTCAAGTTGGAAAATGGGTTTAGAAGGGACATTAAGAAAAGAACTGGTTCTGAAATGTCATTTGAAAAGTCTATTTGGTGTTGAGGTATCCAAAAAGCTGTAAAGTAAAGATATATGTGAAAAGGATGGATGCTTCAACTTGTAAAATGGTTTTAGAAGGAACATTAAGAAAGGATGTTGCTCTGAAATGCCTTTTGAATGGTATTTCTTGGTGTTGAGGTATCCAAAAAGCTGTAAAGTAAAGTTTTGGGTAAAAAAGATTTGTAAAATGGGTTTAGGAGGGACATTAAGAAAGGAACTTGCTCTGAAATATCTTTTGAAAAGTATTTCTTGGTGTTGAGATATCCAAAAAGCTGTAAAGTAAAGTTGTGGGTGAAAAGGATGGGTACTTCAACTTGTAAAATTGGTCTATGAATGACATTAAGAAAAAAACTTGTTCTGAAATGTCTTTTGAAAAGTATTTCTTGGTGTTGTGGTATGCAAAAGACTGTAAAGTAAAGTTGTGTGTGAAAAATATAAGTACTTCAAGTTGGAAAATAGGTTTAGAAGGGACATTGAGAAAATAACTTGTTCTGAAATATTCTTTGAAAAGTATTGCTTGGTGTTGGGGCATTCAAAAAGCTGTAAAGTAAAGTTGTGGGTGAAAAGTACGGGTACTTCAACTTGTAAAATGGGTTTAGGAGGGACATTAAGAAAAGAACTTGTTGTGAAATGCATTGAAAAGTATTGCTTGGTGTTGTGGCCTTCAAGAGCTGTAAAGTAATGTTGTGTGTGAAAAGGATGGGTATTTCAACTTGTAAAATGGGTTTAGAAGGGATATTAAGAAAGGAACTGGTTCTGAAATGACTTTTGAAAAGTATTGCTAGGTGTTGGGACATTCAAAAGCTGTAAAGTAAAGTTGTGGGTGAAAAGGATGGGTACTTCAACTTGTAAAATGGGTTTTGGAGGGACATTTTGAAAAGAACTGGTTCTGAAATGTCTTTTGAAAAGTATTTCCTGGTGTTGGAGCATTCAAAAGCTGTAAAGTAAAGTTGTTGGTGAGAAGGATGGGTACTTCAAGTTGTAAAATTGGTTTAGAAGGGACATTAAGAAAACAACTTGTTCTGAAATGCCTTTTGAAAAGTATTGCTTGGAGTTGTGGCCTTCAAGAGCTGTAAAGTAAAGTTGTGTGTGAAAAGGATGGGTACTTCAACTTTTAAAATGGGTTTAGGAGGGACATTATGAAATGAACTTGTTCTGAAATGCCTTTTGAAAAGTATTGCTTGGTGTTGGGGCATTCAAAAGCAGTAAATTAAAGTTTTGGGTGAGAAGGATGGGTACTTCAAGTTGGAATATAGGTATAGAAGGGACATTAAGAAAAGAACTTGGTCTGAAATGCCTATTGAAAAGAATTTCTTGGTGTTGGGGCATTCAAAAGCTGTAAAGTAAAGTTGTGGGTGAGAAGTATGGGACCTTCAACTTGTAAAATGGATTTAGGACGGTCACTAAGAAAAGAACTTGTTCTGAAATGTCTTTTGAAAAGTATTGCTTGATGTTGTAGCATTCAAAAGCTGTAAAGTAAAGTTGTGGGTGAGAAGGATGGGTACTTCAATTTGTAAAATGGGTTTAGAACGGTCACTAAAAAAATAACTTGTTCTGGAATGCCCTTTGAAAAGTATTGCTTGGTGTTGGCGCATTCAAAAAGCTGTAAAGTAAAGTTGTGGGTGAAAAGGATGGGTACTTCAACTTGTAAAATGAGTTTAGGAAGGACATTATGAAAAGAACTTGTTCTGAAATGCCCTTTGAAAAGTATTGTTTGGTGTTGGAGCATTCAAAAAGCTTTAGAGTAGAGTTGTGGGTGTAAAGGATGGGTACTTCAATTTGTAAAATGGGTTTAGGAAGGACATTAAGAAAAGAACTTGTTCTGAAAGCCATTGAAAAGTATTGCTTGGTGTTGGATCATTCAAAAATCAGTATAGTAAAGTTGTGGGTGAAAAGTATGGGTACTTCAACTTGTAAAATGGGTTTAGGATGGACATTAAGAAAAGAACTTGTTCTGAAAAGATATAACAAAGCCATAAAAAAGTATTAAAAAATGGGGGCTCAGGGGCCTTGGGGGCGCCGGGGGTCCTTTGGGGGTCTGGGGGGGCCCTTTAGGGCCGGGTGGCCCTTTGGGAGCCCTGTGGACCTTTGGTGACTGGGGGAGGGCCTTTGGGGGTCCGAGGAGGGCCTTTGGGGGTCTGGGGGGCACTTGAGGGCCGATTGGTCCTTTGGGGACCGGGTGAGGGCCTTTGGGGGTCCGGGGGGCCCTTTGGGAGCCCGGTGGTCTTTTGGGAGCCCGGTGGGCCTTTGGGGA